>NW_026091042.1:0-11469 GCF_024586455.1 Bactrocera neohumeralis
TTGGTCATTCTCCAAATTAACTGCGATCAACATTGACGCACAACAGTCGGAAAACGTTCATGATCCGCAAAAGTAAATATCATACAAAGCGCTTTATTGCAGTTCACGTATCGACCGACCGTATCGTTCAAGATCAGTAACCGCCATGTTGCTTCCTTTGGTGACGTATTTACACACGTATTTTATCGATTACACCAAACTGCAATACGCAACATTGACATGACTTTTGAATGTGAATCAGACAACAGTGGCGAATATAGTATGTTGTTAACCTCGATATTCACGCTTCTAAATTGAATGCTAAATGTTCTGCCATTGTCATCTGGTGAGCGACGCTGATACATTGGATATCCATCATTTCTAGTTTGTGTTTCCGAAAGAAAAGCACCTGGATAGTGTTTCGTACATTTATTGTCAGACATACAAACCGAAGTGGTATTGTGATGTCCGTAAGGTAGATGAACCATATTGGTTTCGTATAATTCTGCTTCTATCTCTGGATCAGGAATTTCCGCAGAAATGATTTCATCAATTTGATTTGGTGTAACTACCATCCACCATCCAAAGAAGAATATGTGCGTGGGGAAAACCTCTATTTTGCCACTCAACAGAGTACATCCAGCATCTAACGGCACCACATATACGTTGCTTTAAGATAAAGTTTACAAAACATCGCAACTGTTTGAAAAGTTGTCCTCTGACATCGTGACGATCGCTTGCTGATTACCCGCGATCCATAATTTCATTCGTATGTCATCGCATCCTGGGAATACTCGGTCATGTGCTATGGGCTGTCAATATACATACATACTTATGTTGATGCCAAAACGAACGCGACCTCTTCGTGGCATCGTAACAAATTTCAATCTGTAATTGAGCACTTTGTGTGAAACACACATAACGTTTTCACGGAATAAATTTCAATAATTTTTTTTTTTGAATAACCGGAACAAAGAAAGCGAACGACAAATTTGACAATTGAAAAACAAAAGGAAAAAAAAAAAATTTTGTTTGAAAAAAAGTTATTTTTTGGAATTTTCCAACTTTCCGACTTTTCCTCACGAAAAGCGTACGGTTTTTTTATTTCTAAACTTTCCTCGATCCACAGCGAACAACCTCTGAAAATTTCATCAAGATTGGTTCAGCTGTTCTCGAGCATAAAAGGGCTCTCTTTAAGAATTTTCCGGCAATTGTTCGCATTTTTTTCGCAATAAAAACCATTCTTGAGCCTCAACGAACATTTATTTAAAAAAGAATTGGCAAAATTGGTCCAGGCGTTTTTGAGTTATGCGCCAGCATTTAAAATCATGTTCGTTTTTTATTTACTTTTTAAAATCGTATTTCAAAATTTATTTGATTCATAATTTTTTTTCGGAAAATTTTGCAGAATTTTCTTAAGTATTCTCCTTGTTTCCAGGGCAAGTATAAATGTAGACTTGTCACCTTTTATACATATATATAGATATATAAATATAATAACGGCTGGCCCCGCAGCCGTTGTCCTGCGTGAAATTATGTGTTTTGAAATGAAAACAAAGTAGAATTTATTACTTAATTTTTTTATATATATAGATAAAACAACATTTTTTTGGTTTGTTCCGGTGTTACAAATGGTTTTAAACACCACATATATTCGGCCGTGTGAAAAACATAGCATTTTTTGTTTCCGAAAAAAAGGACTTAGGCTTTTTTTTTTCTACGACCGCCTTTTATTGAATTGAATCTTAAGGGCCGTATAGCTCTCTATTCTAATGCTAACTGTACTGACATTCTTAGTTAGTTAGCTTCTAATATTAGGCTTAACTGTATTATCGTTCGACATTAGCTTATTTACTTATATATACTTATTTATATATATATGTATGTATATATTTATGTTTTTAGTTGAGTTGGCGTTAGCATACCCGAAATACGCTCACTCTCTTATTCCACAACTAAGCCTAATGTGGAACCTAATTTTATGTTAGTAAGCTATTAAGCATTTACTATATACATACATAAGTATATATTATTACAAGGTGTTTAGAGTATAGGAATGTAACTCCTCCACCCTTTGATTTGAGATTCTCCTGGATCTCATTACAAAAATATATAATAATTTTATTAAATTTTAATTAATGCAATAGATAAAATACGTTTTTTTTTTTGTTTTTTATAAATATGTAAATTGTAAACATTTTTAATTTGGAGTTGTTTTAAATATGATTTTAATAGCTTAGCGTATCTATGTATAGTGCTTAAACAAAAGAAACGTTGTTTTATATTAATATTAATATAAATTATGATAGGTAATTATTGTTTTATATTTTTACAATTTTATTTTCAACAATGGTAAGTATATATTTATTAAAATTGAGACGATCGATGGGAATATAGGTTATATACATATAACCGGAATTAAAAAAAAATGTATATTTTTTTTTTTTTTTATCTTCTTTTAAAAGATATATATTGTGCATTACACTGAAGGGGATAGATTTTTGTTTTAAAATGGGCTAATTGTCGTTAGAGTTTCTATTGTGATTGTTGTCATTTGCAAATTTAAAAGGGCGTTTAATATTTGAAGTATGTACGTTTTCTAGATTTCTTTTAATAAATTTTGGTTCTTCTTTGTGTCTAACGCTTTTGTAATTTCGAATGAAACCTTCTCTCCTTTTTTCTAGGTAATTTTCCTTTCTTGTGTTATGTTTAGAAATGATCTTCAATTTTGCTTCTTCTAACCGATTTTTAATTATGCTATGATTAACTTTGTTGTTTTGAACATCTAAAGGAGTAGCTTTTATTGTGGTATGAAATGAATTGTTATAAAGTTTTACGGCTTTACACATTTGAATGGTAATTGGAACTTTTTCTTCTAAATTTAGGGTTCTTATACGTTCGGTAAGGGTATTATTTATTCTCTCTACATCTGAATTTCCCGTATGGCTATGTGGTTTAGTGGCATGAAATTCTATATTTTCTCTATTTAAAAATTCCCGGATTGGTTTTGAATTAAATTCATTATCGAAAACAAACTTTTTTATATGGCCTTTAATTGACAAAAATTCATTAATTTTATCTATGATCGTTTGACTATTTCTATCGGGTAAATGGAAAGAAATAACATGTTTTGAAAATTTATCGATGAATATTATAAATGACTGTTTACTGTTAACATAAGTATCTATATGAACAATTTCATTAACTGTATTTGGTGTTTCGGTAATTTGAAATTTAGCTTTGATCGGATTTCTATCATATTTTCCACCATTACATATGTCGCAATTATTTATTATTTCATGGATTTTAATTTTTAGTTCTGGATGATATACTTTATGCTTCATTCCCTCGTAAGTTGGAATAATGCCTGAATGTCCTACTTCGATTTTATGGAAAAACGATATTTGTCTCTTTAGTTCGTATTCATCTTCGATATCTTTGGCAAAGTTTGTGCAATTTACAAAAGAAATATTTTGATTGTTTGCGAAAGAATTTAAAAGTATTTGTTCCACTTCATTATGTTTTTCTTCATTAAGTTCAAAATATATAGCGATCTTACCTTTTTCAAAATGTTTATTTACAATATTAATAACGTTGTGAGAGTTAATATCTCCTATATCGATAAAAATGCGTTTGTTTTTGAAAATATTTTCTACTTCTTTTTCTTTTGCTTCGACTAAAATTAATTGCTGTTTGAAACGATTTACGACTGTATTGAGAATGTTAAAGTGATTATAAAGATTTTCTTCATGAGAATGGCTAGTTTGGACTTCTATTGAAAGCATTGTTTGGTCTTGTTGTTCACCAGCGTTTAAATCTTTTATTTGCAACATTTTGTTAAGGGTCATTCCCAAATTTTCGGAATTCACCATGTTTATTTCATCACTGTTAATTCGGCTCAGAAAATCCGCTATTTTATTTTCTTTACCGGTTATATAATCGATTTTTGCATCGTACTCTCCTAATTGTACCAGCCAACGTTGAAGTCTTGGATTTATATCCTTACCAGAATTTTTCTTTTGTAGCCATTTAAGTGGTTGGTGATCTGTTTTTAGATCGAATTCTCTTCCATATAAGTAGGGTCTATAGTATTTTACTGACCACACTATTGCTAATAGTTCCTTTTCGATGGTTGAGTAGTTTTTCTCGTGAGTATTTAATGTGCGTGAAGCATATGAAATTGGGTGGTCGTCTTGTGTGAGAACTGCGCCAATAGCAAAGTTGCTAGCGTCTGTAGTTAATTTAAATCTTTTTGTAAAAATTGGATACCTTAAAATGGGGGGATTTGTAATAATATTTTTTAAATTTTCGAAAGCGGTTATATAACTTGGGTTATTAACGTTAATCTTTGCATCTTTTTTCAGATATGCGACCATAGGATAAGCTATTTTAGAATAGTCTTTTATAAATTTTCTATAGAAGCCGGTAATGCCTAAGAAAGATTTTATTTGCTTTTGAGAAATTGGTAACTTTAATTTTTGGATAACTTCAACTTTATTTGGATTTGGTTTTATTCCTTCAGGAGTTAGTATATGACCTAGAAAGTCTGTTTCTTTCTTTAAAAAACTGCATTTTTCTAAACGTATTTTCAATTTTGCTTGTTTTAGTTTTGTAAAAATTTTCCGCATATTATTTATATGTTCTGACAAAGAAGTACTAAAAATCAAAATGTCGTCTAAGTATACAACGCATATCTTGTTTATGAAATCTCGAAGTACTGAGTTCATAAGACGTTGGAATGTCGATGGAGCATTTTTAAGACCGAATGGCATTCTTAAGAATTCATAATGTCCTAACGGAGTAGAAAACGCTGTTTTCTTCCTGTCTTTTTCATCTACCAGTATTTGATGAAATCCTTTCGCGAGATCGATAGAGGAAAAATATTGTGCTCTACCTAGTTTATCCATGATACCATCGATATTAGGTATCGGGAATTTATCGCTAATAGTAATTTCATTTAATCTCCTGTAATCGACGACGATACGCCATTTTTTATTTCCGTCTGCATCCGCTTTTTTGGGGACTATCCACAAAGGGCTGTTGTAAGCAGAGTTGCTTTCTCTAATTATATTATGTTCTAACATTTCTTTTATTTGTTTTTGTATTTCTAATTCATGAACTTGTGGATACCTATAAATTTTCGAATAAATGGGTCTATCGTTTGTTGTAAAAATTTGATGTTTGATTTCATGCGTAAAAGAAAGTTTATCTCCTTCTTTGAAAAATAATTCGTTAAATTCTTGTAATAGATCTTTTATCGATTGGCTTTCTTCGATATTTAAATGATTCAAGTTTAAGTTTTTCATATCACTGAATTCGAGTGCGCAAATTTCCGTTTTTCCATAAGGAATTCGTTGATCAAAATAAATTATGTTTCCTAATATATTAATAAACGTGTTTTCTACATCAATTTTAGCTTTAAAAGGGATAAGAAAATTTTGTCCTATAATAGCTTCGTATTTGTTGCTGTTAAAATCTATTACTTTCCATGATAAAGTACCTAAGACGTTAAATTCTTTCGGAAAAGGTGTTACAATTTTATATTTTATTTCATTAATTCCGTTGATAGTTCCATAGCATAACGGTTTGGAAAGTTTTTCCTTTTGAAAATTTTCGAATAGGGCGTTTGGTTTTATGATGCTAGTTGTTGAACCTGTGTCTATTAGGCATTTAATTCTGTGATTTCCTGTTGTTACTGTTATTATGGGGAGTTGAGGGTTTGAGGCGGTGTTAAAAAATTTACTTCTTTTTCTTCACCATTGCCAATTTCCATCAAATTTGAATTATTGGACAAACGACTTGTACTTGGATTGTAATCGACGCTCATATGAGAGCTTTTAGTTTGTCTCGGTAAATTTGGTTGTATTTTATTTGTAGAATTGTTGTACCCGTAATCGTAGTTATTCCGATTGTTGTAATTGTTACGATTAAAATTTGTATTACGTATGTAATTGTTATTGTTCCCGCTTTGTTGTCTATTGTCGTTTGTTGGTTTGGTTTGTCTATTGTCTGAAATTTTATTATGTTCGTAAGATCTATAATTTTTCTTGAAACCTTCGTAATTTGCTTTGTTTTTATCGACATACTTTCGATGTCTATAATCTATCGCTCTTTTGTCCTGCAGCAATTTTAACTTTGAATATTTTACTATTATATCATTTAATGTTTCCGTTTCGGTTATATGTGCCCTTATAGGCCCATCGATTTTCTCTAACAGTATATCAACAAGGTCCCTATCTACATTTTCAGGTTTGTAAATGCCCGGTTTTAAAGGGTCAAATATGTATATTTCATTTATTTCTGCCTTACATTTTTCAAAAATTATAAATAATTCATTAAGATTACTTACTTTGACCGTCCTACAAAAATTGAATACCTCTGCGTATGTCTTCCTCGGACGAGATCCTTGTAGAATTTTGGCCTTAATCGCTTCCCACGATGAGTTGTCCTCCAGTTCTCTTGTTCTTTTTCCAGCGGTGCCCAGTATTTTTTCGTTTGCTATAATGTTGATACAATGTTGGACGAGTTCCTGGTCTGTGCCGCAGAGAGAAATGTTGGTTTCGACCGCTTTAATGAATGCTTTTGGATTATGATGGTCGTCTAGTGGCTTCATTCTCCGGAATTGATCCATGATGTCCCTTGGTGACATGTGAAATCTGTAGAATTGTGGTTGTTGGTTTATTTGTAGTTGTAGTAGATGTTGAGCATGTTGTTGTTGCATTTCTTGTTGTTGGGTTTGTAGCAATTCTTCTTGCCTTGCGATAACTCTTTCCAGCTCGGCGATGGTTTGGTTTAGATTCTCCATTGTAGTAGTAGTTGTAAATAGGTCGTTTTAATTGTGGTTTGAAGATGTGGTCCGCGGAGTATTTCTTTTTGGACCAGTTGTGGAAAAGTAAAGATGTATTCTCCTTTTATTTAGAAGTCTTTTAAACGTTGTAGAAACTTTTTTATTTGTATTTTGTTTCTATTTCTGGATGCACATGACCTTAATTTTTTTCTAGGCCGCTGTCCTTATTATTTTTCGGGTAACTGTATATATAGCCTTTGCTTTTAGAAATTTTTCATTAACTTTTTATTTTTTTCTGTTTTCAATATTTTCACTATAACCAGTATTACTTGGCGTGTTTTGTTTTATTTTGATGGTTAAATTCGGTTGTCCGTAACTGTATACACTTTTATGTTTTTTAATACTTGCTAAATTGTTTAATTTTCACAAAAATATTTAAACTCTTTTTCTTAATATTTTTTTTTTTTTTCGTTTTCGTTATATTTTTTTCAATATATATTTGTTTTTTGACACATTAATAATATTTCAATTCTTTTTTTTCTAATATTTTTCGCGTGTGAATATTTTTTGTTTAAACTGTGAATTGGTTTTGTTGGTTCCGCAAAAATATTTGTTTTTAACTTGCTGTTTTTTTTTCTTTTTTTTGTGGCGGTTCACAAAACGGTTTTAAGAAATGTAGTTGCTTTTTCCGAAACTGTGCTATATATACACATATATGAATATATGTATATACCGCAAGTTCCGTTCTTACTGTTTTAACGCGTGTTGCAAGCTGTAAATTTTTGCTTTATCGATACTGTACTTTTTACGGCAAACTATTTTGTTTTATATTAAACAGTTTTATTTTACCGTTTTTTTGATTTGGAACTGTGCTTTATATAAATATATATACCGTAATTTCCGTTGTTATTTTTGTGATACGTGACACTAGCACTTTTTGGACGACTTGCAACTTTCTGTAAATTTTTTTCTTTTTTAGCACTTATTTCGCTTCTCTTTTCCTTCAAGATTTTAATGCTTTTTGTTTAATGCTTTATTTTCACTTATTTTCAACAAAAAATTTTCAAATTTTTTTTTCACTGTAGCTTTCGTTTTCCTGTTTTTCGGAAATTTGAGTTCGATTTTCACCAAAAAAAAAGTTTTATTGTTTTTTTTTTTTAATTTTCACTGGAGCTTTCGTTTTTTATAGATTTTTGTACTATTTTCACGCTCACTTTTTTGTAAAATGTATACTTTAGTATTTATTTTAAACTTTTTGCACTATTGTTTCGTTTTTTATAGAATTTTTTGCTATTTTCGCACTTTCCTTTTTTTGTAAAATTTTTTGTATTTAATTTAAAAATTGCTCTTTTGTTTCGTTTTTTATATTTAAGTATTTATTTTAAAATTTTTGCACTTTTGTTTCGTTTTTTATAGGATTTTTACTATCTTCGCACTTCCTATTTATTTTAAAATTTTTGCACTTTTGTTTCGTTTTTTATAGGATTTTTTTTTTACTATCTTCGCACTTTCTTTTTTTTTTGTAAAATGTATATTTAAGTATATATTCTAAACTTTTTGCACTTTTGTTTCTTTTTTTATAGAATTTTTTTTACTATTTTCGCACTTTCTTTTCTTTGTAAAATGTATATTTAAGTATTTATTTAAACTTTTTCGCTTTTGTTTCATTTTTTATAGGATTTTTTTTTTTTACTATTTTACTCTCTATTTATTTTAAATTTATTTGCATTTTTGTTTGTTCATTTTTTATATATCTTTTAATTTCACTAATTTATTTTAAACTTTTTGCACTTTTGTTTCGTTTTTTATAGAATTTTTTTTTTACTATTTTCGCTTTTGTTTTTTTAATTAAACTTTTTAAATATTTTCGGCAATACGATTCGATTCCTTTGATCTTTTGATCAAAGTTAACCCGACTGCGCCAGTTATGGTTTACAAAAAAAAAAGCTTAGGCTTTTTTTTTGACAACCGTATTTATTGAAGTGAATCTTAAGACTAACTAAATTTTCATTCCTTATTAGTTTACATACTCCTTATTCTAATGCTAACTGTACTGACATTCTTAGTTAGTTCGCTTCTAATATTAGGCTTAACTGTATTATCGTTCGACATTAGCTTATTTACTTGTGTATACTTATTCATATATACATATATGTATGTATATATTTATGTTTTTAGTTGAGACGGCGTTAGCAGACCCGAAATACGCTCACTCTCTTATTCCGCAACTAAGCCTAATGTGGAACCTAATTTTATGTTAGTGAGCTATTAAGCATTTACTATATACATACATAAGTATATATTATTACAAGGTGTTTAGAGTATAGGAATGTAACTCACGCTATGCGACTATCCTTGTGTCCTGTTGATGTCATCTCAATTGCAATTTTCAGTGGAAACGGAGTACGTTTGGACTGACAAATGGCAAATCGTTAGAACTCAAAGAAATTCGTAGAATCAAGCATTCTGCCTTCTTGTATTCGATAGCTGCGTTACAATCAGTCGGGTTCTATTACACAGTTCCGGCGCATGCGAAACAAAATAACGACAGATCCTACTTTTATTCGCAAATGATGCGGTGGCATACTAAGCCTCTCAAAGAATTTAGGAAATCCACGGAATCATAGTTACTATAATTTGCCAGTATTCGGATAAACATTCGTAATGAGTTCATCTTTCGTGAATTGATAAGCGACAGATGGAATTGATATCAAACCACTGGAAGTATCAACCGGAATTGACCCATTTCCAATTCTTAGCGAATGTCTTCGGCAATGTCATTTTTGTTCGTATCCCATAATTGACGCGGATTTGAAGGCTGATATGTCGAAATGATTATCGCGATAAGTGTGCGATCAAAGTGATTATGTTCCAGCAATTGTAATTGCTGGTTTGCTCCTCAAAAAATTGCACACACCATACCATTCACAGTACGCAATGACTCAAATGAAGTAGAACCGCGTACATTAATCAATAGCAACCGAAGGTAGAAGCAATCGTCGTTTTTTCGGGTGGATTGTGTAAATTCGTCCTAATGCATTAGTCGAGAACACACCTGGATGGCAATCTACTGGTTGGCCTTGCTTTCTGCGACACTATATCTTCGACGATGCATTCCATGTATAATATCAAGGTAATTCCGAATAGAGCAATGTTCTCGCAAACGAATCACAGACGCAAGTTGAGAAAAAACTCGTCAATGTTAATTTTGTTGCTGGCGGTGTTTTCACTGGCTGCACTGTATTCTCTGGGTTGAACTGCGAGACGCACAACTGTCGAAAAACGTTCATGAATTGTAAAAATAGATATTCTGCAAAGCGCTTTATTGCAGTTCATGTATTAACCGTATTGTTTAAGACCAATAACCGCCATGTTGCTTCCTTTGGTGACGTTCTTGGAAACGTATTTTATCGATTTCACCAAACTGCAATACTCAACATTGATATGAGTTTGGAATGTGAGTTAGACAATAGTGGGGAATATAGTACGATCCATGTGTTGTCAACTTCGATATTAACTCTTGTAAGTTGATTGTTGAATGTTCTGCCATTGTTATCTGGTGAGCTACGCCGATAGAGTTGATATCCATTATTTCCAAATTGTGTTTCCGAAAGAAAACCACGTGGATAATGTTTCGTGCGTTTATTGTCAGACATACAAACCGAAGGGATTATGGTGTCCACAAGGTCATATTGGTTTTCACCACTTCGTATAATACTGGATCTTTCTCTGGATCAGGAATTTCCGCAGAAATTATTTGATCTGGTGTAACCAACATCTACCATCCAAAGAATAATGTGTGCGTGCGGCAAACCTCTTTGCCACTCAGCAGAGTACATCTACCATCTAACAGCACCACATATACGTTGATCCAAGATAAAGTCCATCAAGCATCGAACCTGTTGTTTGAAAAGTCGTGCTGTGACATCGTGATGATCGCTTGCTGATTGACCTGGATCCATAATTTCGCACGTATGTCATCGCATCCTGGGAGTACTCGGTCATGTGCCTTGGGCTGCCAATGGATGTTGATACCAAAAAGAACGGCGACCGGTATTAGCGCCACTTCTTCGTGGCATCGTAACAAATTTCAATCTGTAATTGATCACTTTGTGTGAAACACACATATGTAACGTTTTCACTGAATAATTTTCAATAATTTTTTTTTGGCTAGCCGGAATAAAAAAAGCAAATAACAAATTTCATATAATTGAAAAACAAAACAAAAAAATTGAAAAAAAAATTAATTTTGTATGAAAAAAGTTATTTTTTGAAATTGTCCTATTGTCCGACATTTCCTCACGAAAAGCTTTCGGTTTTTTTTGTGTAAAGATGCTAAAGTCTAGGCGTAAATTGGATGCTTAGCAGGAGAATTCTACGGACATATGTATATGTACCGAGTGTAGTGGAGCAGATTTTGCAGCATGGTTCAGATTTTCCAAAACAAGTAGGAATATCTCTTTTAATAAAGAAAACTACAATGAAGTGGAAGTCTAACACTTCATTCCGTTTTGTCACTCCCCGTCAACCAGTCCTTCGCCGATCTTCGGCCCCTCAATAGTGACACATTGAACACTATTCATGCTAATCTCATAGGTATTAGGCTTATAATAATTGATGAAATTTCAATGGTTGGAATGGCAATGATCATTACAGAGCAATTACAGGAACTCCGCTTTGGGGTCAATTTCGATACTTCGAGC
>NW_026091043.1:0-5369 GCF_024586455.1 Bactrocera neohumeralis
CCATAACGGCAGCGCATTTGGAAGAATTCCACATCCTTATATTAAGGTATAAAGTCGATTTTCTTGTATATACAAATTTGGCAATCGATATTGAGTTGCTTCAAATTATTTACTTCACTTATTTAAGTTAATTAACCTTCTTCATCTTACTGAAGTGGACATAAAGCCATAACGGCAGCGCATTTGGAAGAATTTCACAATCTTATATTACGGTATAAAGTCGATTTTCTTGTTTATACACATTTAGCAATCGATATTGATTTGCTTCAAATCATTAATTTAACAAATTTAAGTTCTCTTACCTTCTCCATCTTACTGAAGTGGACATACGACCATAACGGCAGTGCATTTGGAAGAATTCCACATCCTTATATTAAGGTTCAAAGTCGATTTTCTTATATATACAGTTTGACATATTTAAGTTAATCAACCTTCTTCATCTTACTGAAGTTGACATAAGGCCATAACGGCTGTGCATTTGGAAGAATTTCATAATCTTATATTAAGGTATAAAGTCGATTTTCTTGTATACTTATACACATTTAGCAATCGATTTTGAGTTGCTTCAAATCATTTACTTCACTAATTTAAGTTAATTACCCTCCATCATCTTACTGAAGTGGACATAAAGCCATAACGGCAGTGCATTTGGAAGAATTCCTCAATCTTATATTAAGGTATAAAGTCGATTTTCTTGTATATACACATTTAGCAATCGACATTGAGTTGCTTCAAATCATTTACTTCACTTACTTAAGTTAATTAACATTCTTCATCTTACTGAAGTGGACATAAAGCCATAACGGCAAGGCATTTGGGAGAATTCCAAAATCTCATATTACGTTATAAAGTCGATTTTCTTGTATATACACATTTGGCAATCGATATTGAGTTGCTTCAAACCATTAGTTTAACATATTAAAGTTAATTTACCTTCTTCATCTTACTGAAGTGGACATAAAGCCATAACGGCTGTGCATTTGGAAGTATTCCACAATCTTATATTTAAGGTATAAAGATGATTTTCTTGTACATACACATTTAGCAATCGATTTTGAGTTGCTTCAAATCATTAGTTAAACATATTTAAGTTAATTAACCTTCTTAATCTTACTGAAGTGGACATAAAGCCATAACGGCAGTGCATTTGGAAGAATTCCTCAATCTTATATTAAGGTATAAAGTCGATTTTCTTGTATATACACATTTAGCAATCGATATTGAGTTACTTCAAATCATTTACTTCACTTATTTAAGTTAATTAACATTCTTCATCTTACTGAAGTTGACATAAAGCCATAACGGCAGTGCATTTGGAAGAATTCTGCAATCTTATATTAAGGTATAAAGTCGATTTTCTTGTAAAGTTACATTTAGCAATCGATATTGAGTTACTTCAAATCATTTACTTCACATATTTAAGTTAATTAACATTCTTCATCTTACTGAAGTGGACATAAAGCCATAACGGCAGTGCATTTGGAAGAATTCCGCAATCTTATATTAAGGTATAAAGTCGATTTTCTTGTATATACACATTTGGCAATCGATATTGAGTTACTTCAAATCATTTGCTTAACTTATTTAAGTTAATTAACCTTCTTCATCTTACTGAATTTGACATAAAGCCATAACGGCAGTGCATTTGGAAGAATTCCGCAATCTTATGTTAAGGTATAAAGTCGATTTTCTTGTATATACAAATTTAGCAATCGATATTGAGTTGCTTCAAATCATTTACTTCACTTATTTAAGTTAATTAACATTCTTCATCTTACTGAAGTGGACATAAAGCCATAACGGCAGTGCATTTGGAAGAATTACACAATCTCATATTACGGTATAAAGTCGATTTTCTTGTATATACACATTTGGCAATCGATATTGAGTTGCTGCAAATCATTAATTTAACATATTTAAGTTAATTAACCTTCTTCATATTACTAAAGTGGACATAAAGCCATAACGGCAGCGCATTTGGAAGAATTCCACATCCTTATATTAAGGTATAAAGTCGATTTTCTTGTATATACACATTTGGCAATCGATACTGAGTTGCTGCAAATCATTAGTTTAACATATTTAAGTTAATTAGCCTTCTTCATCTTACTGAAGTGGACATAAGGCCATAACGGCAGCGCATTTGGAAGAATTCCACATCCTTATATTAAGGTATAAAGTCGATTTTCTTGTATATACACATTTGGCAATCGATATTGAGTTGCTGCAAATCATTATTTAACATATTTAAGTTAATCAGCCTTCTTCATCTTACTGAAGTGGACATAAAGCCATAACGGCAGTGGATTTGTCAAGAATTCCACAATCTTATATTAAGGTATAAAGTCGACTTTTCTTGTATATACACATTTGGCAATCGATATTGAGTTGCTTCAAATCATTGATTTAACATATTTAAGTTAATTAACCTTCTTCATCTTACTGAAGTGGACATAAAGCCATAACGGCAGCGCATTTGGAAGAATTCCACAATCTTATATTTAGGTATAAAGTCGATTTTCTTGTATATACACATTTAGCAATCGATATTGAGTTGCTTCAAATCATTTACTTCACTTATTTAAGTTAATTAACATTCTTCATCTTACTGAAGTGGACATAAGGCCATAACGGCAGCGCATTTGGAAGAATTCCATATCCTTATATTAAGGTATAAAGTCGATTTTCTTGTACATACACATTTAGCAATCGATATTGCGTTGCCTCAAATCATTAGTTTAACCTATTTAAGATAATTTACCTTTTTCATCTTACTGAAGTGGACATAAAGCCATAACGGCAGTGCATTTGGAAGAATTACAATCTTATATTAAGGTATAAAGTCGATTTTCTTGTATATACACATTTGGCAATCGATATTGAGTTGCTGCAAATCATTAATTTAACATATTTAAGTTAATTACCCTTCTTCATCTTACTGAAGTGGACATAAAGCCATAACGGCAGCGCATTTGGAAGAATACCATATCTTTATATTAAGGTATAAAGTCGATTTTCTTGTATATACACATTTGGCAATCGATATGGAGTTGCTGCAAATCATTAATTTAACATATTTAAGTTAATTAACCTTGTTCATATTACTGAAGTGGACATAAAGCCATAACGGCAGCGCATTTGGAAGAATTTCACAACCCTTATATTAAGGTATAAAGTCGACTTTCTTGTATATACACATTTGGCAATCGATATTGAGTTGCTGCAAATCATTAATTTAACTTATTTAAGTTAATGAATATTCTTCATCTTACTGAAGTTGACATAAAGCCATAACGGCAGTGCATTTGGAAGAATTCCACAATCTTATATTAAGGTATAAAGTCGATTTTCTTGTATATACACATTTAGCAATCGATATTGAGTTGCTGCAAATCATTAATTTAACATATTTAAGTTAATTAACCTTCTTCATCTTACTGAAGTGGACATAAGGCCATAACGGCAGCGCATTTGGAAGAATTCCACATCCTTATATTAAGGTATAAAGTCGATATATGCAAATTTGGCAATCGATATTGAGTTGCTGCAAATGATTAATTTAACATATTTAAGTTAATTAACCTTCTTCATCTTACTAACGTGGACATAAACCCATAACGGCAGCGCATTTGGAAGAATTCCACATCCTTATAATAAGGTATATAGTCGATTTTCTTGTATATACACATTTGGCAATCGATATTGAGTTGCTTCAAATCATTTCCTTCACTTATTTAAGGTAGTTAACCTTCTTCATATTACTGAAGTGGACATAAAGCCATAACGGCAGTGCATTTGGAAGAATTCCACAATCTTATATTAAGGTATAAAGTCGATTTTCTTGTATATACACATTTAGCAATTGATATAGAGTTGCTTCAAATCATTTACTTCACATATTTAAGTTAAGTTCTTCATCTTACTGAAGTTGACATAAAGCTATAACGGCAGTGCATTTGGAAGAATTCCAAAATCTTATATTAAGGTATAAAGTCGATTTTCTTGTATATACACATTTGGCAATCGATATTGAGTTGCTTCAAATCATTAGTTTAACATATTTAAGTTAATTAACCTTCTTCATCTTACTGAAGTGGACATAAAGCCATAACGGCAGCGCATTTGGAAGAATTCCACAATCCTATATTAAGGTATAAAGTCGATTTTCTTGTATATACACATTTGGCAATCGATATTGAGTTGCTTCAAATCATTAGTTTAACATATTTACGCTCATTTACCTTCTTCACACTTCTGACGTTGACATAAAGCCATAACGGCAGCGCATTTGGAAGAATTCCACATCCTTATATTAAGGTATAAAGTCGATTTTCTTGTATATACACATTTGGCAATCGATATTGAGTTGCTGCAAATCATTAATTTAACATATTTAAGTTAATTAACCTTCTCTCATCTTACTGAAGTGGACATAAAGCCATAACGGCAGCGCATTTGGAAGAATTCCACAATCTTATATTTGGGTATTAAGTCGATTTTCTTGTATATACACATTTGGCAATCGATATTGAGTTGCTGCAAATCATTAATTTAACATATTTAAGTTAATTAACCTTCTTCATATTACTGAAGTGGACATAAAACCATAACGGCAGTGCATTTGGAAGAACTCCTTAATCTCATCATATTTCTTGTATATAAACATTTGGCAATCGATACTGAGTTGCTGCAAGTCATTAGTTTAACATATTTAAGTTAATTAGCCTTCTTCATCTTACTGAAGTGGACATAAGGCCGGCTAAAGCCATAAGGGAGGATTTGGAAGAATCCACATTTTTTTTTAAATATAAAAATCATTTTCTTTATAACTTTGGCAATGATTTGAGTTGCCCTTTTTTAAAATTTTCATATTTGGGTTAATAACCTTCTTCATTATAATGGGCATAAACCTAACGGGGATTTTTAAAAAAATTCCCCAAACTTTATTAAGGTTAAAGTCGATTTTCGATAACACATTTGAAGATAAAATTGCCCAAATTAAAATTTACTAATTTTGAATAACCTTCTCTTTACTGAAATTTACATGGGGAAACTGCATTTGAAAAAATTTAATAACATTAGGGGATAAATGATTTTCTTTTATATTTCCCTTTAGCAATCGATTGAGTTTTCAAATCAACCCCCACTAATTAAGAATTACTCTTTCTTTGGTGGGCCCAAAAAATAAATGGAGGAGAATTCAAAAAAATTTATATTACGTTATAAATGATTTTTTGTATATACATTTAATGATATTGAGTTGTTAAACCATTAGTTTAAATATTTAATTAATAAACCCCTCATCTTACTTGGGGGGACATAAAACCAAAAGGAATTTTGGGAAAAATTCCCAAACTTTTTAATATTAA
>NW_026091044.1:0-6049 GCF_024586455.1 Bactrocera neohumeralis
ACAAGAAAATCGACTCTACACCTTAATATAGGATTGTGGAATTCTTCCAAATGCACTGCCGTTATGGCTTCATGTCCACTTCAGTAAGATGAAGAAGGTAAGAGAACTTAAATATGTTAAACTAATGATTTGAAGCAACTCAATATCGATTGCTTAATGTGAATATACAAGAAAATCGACTTTACACCTTAATATAGGATTGTGGAATTCTTCCAAATGCACTGCCGTTATGGCGTTATGTCCACTTCAGTAAGATGAAGAAGGTAAATGAACTTAAATATGTTAAACTAATGATTAGAAGCAACTCAATATCGATTGCTTAATGTGAATATACAAGAAAATCGACCTTATACCTTAATATAGGATTGTGGAATTCTTCCAAATGCACTGCCGTTATGGCTTCATGTCCACTTCAGTAAGATGAAGAAGGTAAATGAACTTAAATATGTTAAACTAATGATTCGAAGCAACTCAATATCGATTGCTAAATGTGAATATACAAGAAAATCGATTTTATGCCTTAATATAAGATTGTGAAATTCTTCCAAATGCACTGCCGTTATGTCTTTATGTCAACTTCAGTAAGATGGAGAAGTTAAGTGAACTTAAATATGTTAAACTAATGATTTGAAGCAACTCAATATCGATTGCTAAATGTGAATATACAAGAAAATTGATTTTATGCCTTAATATAAGATTGTGAAATTCTTCCAAATGCACTGCCGTTATGGCTTTATGTCTACTTCAGTAAGATGAAGAAGGTAAGAGAACTTAAATATGTTAAACTAGTGATTTGAAGCAACTCAATATCGATTGCTAAATGTGAATATATGTACAAGAAAATCGACTTTATACCTTAATATAGGATTGTGGAATTCTTCCAAATGCACTGCCGTTATGGCTTTATGTCCACTTCAGTAAGATGAAGAAGGTAAGTGAACTTAAATATGTTAAACTAATGATTTGAAGCAACTCAATATCGATTGCTAAATGTGAATATACAAGACAATCGACTTTATACCTTAATATAAGATTGTGGAATTCTTCCAAATGCACTGCCGTTATGGCTTTATGTCCACTTCAGTAAGATGAAGAAGGTAAGTGAACTTAAATATGTTAAACTAATGATTCAAAGCAACTCAATGTCGATTGCTAAATGTGTATATACAAGAAAATCGACTTTATACCTTAATATAGGATTGTGGAATTCTTCCAAAGGCACTGCCGTTATGGCTTTATGTCCACTTCAGTAAGATGAAGAAGGATAATTAACTAAAATATGTTAAACTAATGATATGAAGCAACTCAATATCGATTGCTAAATGTGTATATACAAGAAAATCGACTTTATACCTTAATATAAGATTGTGGAATTCTTCCAAATGCACTGCCGTTACGGCTATGTCCACTTCAGTAAGATGAAGAAGGTAAACTAACATAAATATGTTAAACTAATGATTTGAAGCAACTCAATATCGATTGCTAAATGTGAATATACAAGAAAATCGACTTTATACCTTAATATAGGATTGTGGAATTCTTCCAAATGCACTGCCGTTATGGCTTTATGTCACTTCAGTAAGATGAAGAAGGTAAGTGAACTTAAATATGTTAAACTAATGATTTGAAGCAACTCAATATCGATTGCTAAATGTGTATATACAAGAAAATCGACTTTATACCTTAATATAAGATTGTGGAATTCTTCCAAATGCTGCCTGCCGTTATGGCTTTATGTCCACTTCAGTAAGATGAAGAAGGTAAATGAACTTAAATATGTTAAACTAATGATTTGAAGCAACTCAATATATCGATTGCTAAATGTGAATATACAAGAAAATCGACTTTATACCTTAATATAAGATTGTGGAATTCTTCCAAATGCACTGCCGTTATGGCTTTATGTGAACTTAAGTAAGATGAAGAAGGTAAATTAACTAAAATATGTTAAACTAATGATTTGATGCAACTCAATATCGATTGCTGAATGAGTATATACAAGAAAATCGACTTTATATCTAAATATTAGATTGTGGAATTCTTCCAAATGCACTGCCGTTTTGGTTTTATATTCACTTCAGTAAGATGAAGAAGGTAAGAGAACTTAAATATGTTAAACTTATGATTTGAAGCAACTCAATATCGATTGCTAAATGTGAATATACAAGAAAATCGATCTACACCTTAATATAGGATTCTGAATTCTTCCAAATGCACTTCCGTTATGGCTTTATGTCCACTTCAGTAAGATGAAGAAGGTTAATTAACTTAAATATGTTAAACTAATGATTTGAAGCTAATCAATATCGATTGCAACTCAATATCGATTGCTAAATGTGAATTTACAAGAAAATCGATTTTATACCTTAATATAAGATTGTGAAATTCTTCCAAAGGCACTGCCGTTATGGCTTTATGTCCACTTTAGTAAGATGAAGAAGGTAAATGAACTTAAATATGTTATACTAATGATTTGAAGCAACTCAATATCGATTGCTAAATGTGTATATACAAGAAAATCGACTTTATGCCTTAATATAAGATTGTGGAATTCTTCCAAATGCACTGCCGTTATGGCTTTTGTCCACTTCAGTAAGATGAAGAAGGTAATTGAACTTAAATATGTTAAACTAATGATTTGAAGCAACTCAATATCGATTGCTAAATGTGAATATACAAGAAAATCGGATTTATACCTTAATAGAGGATTGTGGAATTCTTCCAAATGCACTGCCGTTATGGCTTTATGTCCACTTCAGTAAGATGAAGAAGGTAAGTGAACTTAAATATGTTAAACTAATGATTTACAGCAACTCAATATCGATTGCTAAATGTGAATATACAAGAAAATCGACTTTATACCTTAATATAGGATTATTGAATTCTTCCAAATGCACTGCCGTTATGGCTTTATGTCCACTTCAGTAAGATGAAGAAGGTAAGTGAACTTAAATATGTTATACTAATGATTTGAAGCAACTAATATGGACTTCTAAATGTGAATATATAAGAAAATCGACTTTATACCTTAATATAGGATTGTGGAATTCTTCCAAATGCACTGCCGTTATGGCTTTATGTCCACTTCAGTAAGATGAAGAAGGTAAGTGAACTTAAATATGTTAAACTAATGATTTGAAGCAACTCAATATCGATTGCTAAATGTGTATATACAAGAAAATCGACTTTATACCTTAATATAGGATTGTGGAATTCTTCCAAATGCACTGCCGTTATGGCTTTATGTCCACTTCAGTAAGATGAAGAAGGTAAGTGAACTTAAATATGTTAAACTAATGATTTGAAGCAACTCAATATCGATTGCTAAATGTGAATATACAAGAAAATCGACTTTATACCTTAATATAAGATTGTGGAATTCTTCCAAATGCACTGCCGTTATGGCTTTATGTCCACTTCAGTAAGATGAAGAAGGTAAGTGAACTTAAATATGTTAAACTAATGATTTGAAGCAACTCAATATCGATTGCTAAATGTGAATATACAAGAAAATCGACTCTACACCCTAATATAGGATTGTGAAATTCTTCCAAATTCACTGCCGTTATGGATTTATGTCCACTTCAGTAAGATGAAGAAGGTAAGTGAACTTAAATATGTTATACTAATGATTTGAAGCAACTCAATATCGATTGCTAAATGTGAATATACAAGAAAATCGACTTTATACCTTAATATAGGATTGTGGAATTCTTCCAAATGCACTGCCGTTATGGCTTTATGTCCACTTCAGTAAGATGAAGAAGGTAAGAGAACTTAAATATGTTAAACTAATGATTTGAAGCAACTCAATATCGATTGCTAAATGTGAATATACAAGAAAATCGACTTTTTATCTAAATATAGGATTGTGGAATTCTTCCAAATGCACTGCCGTTATGGCTTTATGTCCACTTCAGTAAGATGAAGAAGGTAAATGAACTTAAATATGTTAAACTAATGATTTGAAGCAACTCAATATCGATTGCTAAATGTGTATATACAAGAAAATCGACTTTATACCTTAATATAGGATTGTGGAATTCTTCAACAGGCACTGCCGTTATGGCGATATGTCTAGTTCAGTAAGATGAAGAAGGTAAGATGAACTTAAATATGTTAAACTAATGATTTGAAGCAACTCAATATCGATTGCTAAATGTGAATATACAAGAAAATCGACTTTATACCTTAATATAAGATTGTGGAATTCTTCCAAATGCACTGCCGTTATGGCTTTATGTCCACTTCAGTAAGATGAAGAAGGTAAGTGAACTTAAATATGTTAAACTAATGATTTGAAGCAACTCAATATCGATTGCTAAATGCGAATATACAAGAAAATCGACTTTATACCTTAATATAGGATTGTGGAATTCTTCCAAATGCACTGCCGTTATGGCTTTATGTCCACTTCAGTAAGATGAAGAAGGTAAGTGAACTTAAATATGTTAAACTAATGATTTAAAGCAACTCAATATCGATTGCTAAATGTGAATATACAAGAAAATCGACTTTATACCTTAATATAAGATTGTGGAATTCTTCCAAATGCACTGCCGTTATGGATTTATGTCCAGTTCAGTAAGATGAAGAAGGTAAGTGAACTTAAATATGTTATACTAATGATTTGAAGCAACTTAATATGGACTTGTAAATGTGAATATATAAGAAAATCGACTTTATACCTTAATATAGGATTGTGGAATTCTTCCAAATGCACTGCCGTTATGGGGTTATGTCTACTCAGTAAGATTAAGATTGTGGAACGCTTCCTCTTCCAAAGTGAACATGTCAACTTCAGTAAATGAAGAATGTTAATTAATCTTATATTAGAAGTCCAAATCGATTTTAATGTATATTATGCGAAACCGAATTTAAAACCCTTAATCGATATTCAGGTTAAATAGTTTGGCTTTATCAATTTCAGTAAAATGAAGAATAATTCTTCATCTTATTGCAAATGTGTATATACAAGAAAATCGACTTTATACCATATAAGATTGCGGAATTCTTCTCCGCAAATGCACTGCCAGTTATGGTTTTATGTCCACTTCATTTACAAGGCTGTAATTAACTTAAATTTGCTTCAAATCATCTGAAGCAATTTATCGTGGTTGCCAAATTCTAATCTACAAGAAAATCAGACTTTATAAATCCCATAAGATTGTGGAATTTCTTCCAAAGAATTCGTTACTTATCTATAGATAAAGGCAAAGTCGATTCTCTTTTTAATGATTCGTTCATCGTTAATGAATATCAAGAAAATCGAACTTCATATCAATAGTTGCGCAATTTCCAAAAGTTCACTATGGTTTCTTCTCTTACTGAAGATGAAGAAGGTAAATTAACTTAAATATGTTAAACTAGTGATTCGAAGCAACTCAATATCGATTCAAATATGGCGAAAGGAAGAAAAGTTGATTTTCTCAACACAAGATTTGGAATTTTTTCCCATTAACAGGTTGCTTCAAATATTTAACTTTAAGTTCATAACATAAATATGTTAAACTAATGATTTGAAGCAACTCATTATCGATTGTTAAAAAAATCGACTTTATACCTTAATAGAGGGTTGTGGAATTCTTCCAAATGCACCGCCGTTATGGCTTTATGTCCACTTCAGTAAGATGAAGAAGGTAAGTGAACTTAAATATGTTAAACTAATGATTTAGGAACTTAATTTAGACTTTAAAAGTGAATATACAAGGAAAAAGACTTAACCCTTTAAAAAGGGTTAGGGAAATTTTTTCCCCTGCACTGCCGTTATGGCTTTTTTTGGCCCCCTTCCCGTAAAATGAAAAGGGAAAAACTTAAATATTTAAATTAAAGATTTTTAAAACAAAAAAATATCGATTCAAAAGAAAAATAAAAGAAACGACTTTTTTTTAATATAAGGGTTGTTAAAATTTTTTCCCCGGGACCGCCGTTATTTTACCCTTAATTTAAAAAAAAGGGTAAGTTAAATTTAAAAAAGTTTAAAAAAGAAAATTTAAACAACCCAAATGGGTTTTTTAAAATTTAATATAAAAGAAAATCGACTTTTTAC
>NW_026091045.1:0-6412 GCF_024586455.1 Bactrocera neohumeralis
ACTTCAAATTATTAAACTCACATATTAAAGTTAATTAACTTTCTTCATCTTACAGATGTTGGCATAAAGCCATAACGACAGTGCATTTGGAAAAATTCCATAATTTTACATTTAGGTATAAAACCGATTTTTTGACATGTACACATTTAGAAATCCATATCAAATTGCTTCAAATCATTAAGCTTCACATATTAAAGTTAATTAACCTTCTTCATCTTACTGAAGTTGGCATAAAGCCAAAACGGCAGTGCATTTGGAAAATTCCACAATTTTTCATTTAGGTATAAAACCGATTTTCTTGCATGTACATATTTAGAAATCCATATCAAGTTGCTTTAAATCATTAGCTTCACATATTAAAGTTAATTGACTTTCTTCATCTTACTGAAGTTGGCATAAAGCCAAAACGGCAGTTTATTTGGAAAAAATTCCATAATTTTACATTTAGGTATAAAACCGATTTTCTGTCATGTACACATTTAGAAATCCATATCAAGTTGCTTCAAATTATTAAATTCACATATGTAAGTAAATTAACCTTCTTTATCTTAATGAAGTTGACATAAAGAAATAACGGCAGTGCATTTGGAAAAATTCCACAATTTTACATTTAGGTATAAAACCGATTTTCTTGCATATACACATTTAGAAATCTATATCAAGTTGCTTCAAATCATTAGCTTAACATATTAAAGTTAATTAACCTTCTTCATCTTACTGAAGTTCGCATAAAGCCAAAACGGCAGAGCATTTGGAAAAATTCCACAATTTTACATTTGGTATAAAACCGACTTTCTTGCATGTACACATTTAGAAATCCACATCAAGTTGCCTCAGATCATTAGCTTCACATATTAAAGTTAATTAACCTTTTCATCTTGAAGTTGGCATAACGATTTTTTGGGCTTGTACACAAAACGGCAGTGCATTTGGAAAAAATTGCACAATTTTTCATTCAGGTATAAAACCGAATTTCTGGCATGTTCACATTTAGAAATCCATATCAAGTTGTTTCAAATCATTAGCTTCACATATTAAAGTTAATTAACTTTCTTCATCTTACAGAAGTTAGCATAAAGCCAAAACGGCATTGAATTTGGAAAAATTCCATAATTTTACATTTAGGTATAAAACGACTTTTTTTGCATGTACACATTTGAAAAGAAATCTTCAATATCAAGTTGCGTCATCTTAAATCGCATAGTGTATTTATCTTAACATATATAAAGTGTAATTAACCATATCAAGTTCTTCATCTTACATAGTAAAGTTAACCTTCTGCATAACGCATAAAGCCAAAACGGCAGTGCATTTGGAAAAATTCCACAATTTTTCATTTAGGTATAAAACCGATTTTCTGGCATGTACACATTTAGAAATCCATATCAAGTTACTTCAAATTATTAAATTCACATATTAAAGTTAATTAACTTTCTTCATCTTACAGATGTTGGCATAAAGCCAAAACGACAGTGCATTTGGAAAAATTCCATAATTTTACATTTAGGTATAAAACCGATTTTCTTGCATGTACACATTTAGAAATCCATATCAAGTTGCTTCAAATTATTAAAATCACATATTAAAGTTAATTAACTTTCTTCATGTCACCGTGATTGACATAAAGCCATAACGGCAGTGCATTTGGAAAAATTAAGCAATTTTACATTAAGGTATAAAACCGATTTTCTTGCATGTACACATTTAGAAATCCATATCAAGTTGCTTCAAATCATTAGCTTAACATATTAAAGTTGATTAACCTTCTTCATCTTACTGAAGGTGGCATAAAGCCAAAACGGCAGCGCATTTGGAAAAATTCCACAATTTTACATTTAGGTATAAAACCGATTTTCTGGCATGTACACATTTAGAAATCCATATCAAGTTGTTTTAAATTATTAAATTCACATATTAAAGTTAATTAACTTTCTTCATCTTACAGAAGTTGGCATAAAGCCAAAACGGCAGTGCATTTGGAAAAATTCCATAATTTTACATTTAGGTATAAAACCGACTTTCTTGCATGTACACATTTAAAATCCATATCAAGTTGCTTCAAATCATTAGCTGAACATATTAAATTTAATTAACTTTCTTATCTTACTGAAGTTGGCATAAAGCTAAAACGGCAGTGCATTTGGAAAAATTCCACAATTTTGCATTTAGGTATAAAACCGCATTTCTTGCATGTACACATTTAGAAATCCATATCAAGTTGCTTCAAATCATTATCTTAACATATTAAAGTTAATTAACACTTCTTCATCTTACTGAAGTTAGCATAAAGCCAAAACGGCAGTGCATTTGGAAAAATTCCACAATTTTACATTTAGGTATAAAACCGATTTTCTGGCATGTACACATTTAGAAATCCATATCGAGTTGATTCAAATCCTTAACGTCACATATTAAAGTTTATTAACTTTCTTCATCTTACAGAAGTTGGCATAAAGCCAAAACGGCAGTGCATTTCGTAAAATTCCACAATTTTACATTTAGGTATAAAACCGATTTGCATGTACACATTTAAAATCCATATCAAGTTGTTCAAATCATTATTATCTTAACATATAAAAGTTAATTAACCTTCTTCATCTTACTGAAGTTGGCATAAAGCCAAAACGGCAGTGCATTTGGAAAATTCCACAATTTTACATTTAGGTATAAAACCGATTTTCGTGCATGTACACATTTAGAAATCCATATCAAGTTGCTTCAAATTATTAGCTTCACATATTAAAGTTAATTAACCTTCTTCATCTTACAGATGTTGGCATAAAGCCAAAACGACAGTGCATTTGGAAAAAAGTCCAGAACTTTACATTTAGGTATAAAACCGATTTTCTTGCATGTACACATTTAGAAATCCATATCAAGTTGTTTTAAATCATTAGCTTAACATATTAAAGTTAATAAACTTTCTTCATCTTACAGAAGTTGGCATAAAGCCAAAACCCCGAGTGCATTTGGAATAATTTATAATTTTACATTTAGGTATAAAACCGACTTTCTTGCATGTACACATTTAGAAATCCATATCAAGTTGCTTCAAATCATTAGCTTAACATATTAAAGTTGATTTACCTTCTTCATCTTACTGAAGTTGGCATAAAGCCATAACGGCAGTGCATTTGGAAAAATTCCACAATTTTACATTTAGGTATAAAACCGACTTTCTTGCATGTACACATTTAGAAATCCATATCAAGTTGTTTCAAATTATTAAATTCACATATTAAAGTTAATTAACTTTCTTCATCTTACTGAAGTTGGCATAAAGCCATAACGGCAGTGAATTTGGAAAAATTCCACAATTTTACATTTAGGTATAAACCGATTTTCTGGCATGTACACATTTATAAACCATATCAAGTTGCTTCAAATCATTAGCTGAACATATTAAATTTAATTAACTTTCTTCATCTTACTAAAGTTGGCATAAAGCCATAACGGCAGTGCATTTGGAAAAATTCCATAATTTTACATTTATGTATAAAACCGACTTTCTTGCATGTACACATTTAGAAATCCATATCAAGTTGCTTCAAATCATTAGCTTAACATATTAAAGTTAACTTACCCTCATCATCTTACTCAAATTGGCATAGAGCCAAAACGGCAGTGCATTCGGAAAAATTCCACAATTTTACATTTAGGTATACAACCGATTTTCTGTCATGTACACATTTAGAAATCCATATCAAGTTGTTTTAAATTATTAAATTCACATATTAAAGTTAATTAACTTTCTTCATCTAACAAAAGTTGGCATAAAGCCATAACGACAGTGCATTTGGAAAAATTCCATAATTTTACATTTAGGTATAAAACCGATTTTTTGACATGTACACATTTAGAAATCTATATCAAGTTGCATCAAATCATTATCTTAACATAGTAAAGTAAATTAACCTTCTTCATCTTACAGAAGTTAGCATAAAGCCAAAACGGCAGTGCATTTGGAAAAAATTCCATAATTTTACATTTAGGTATAAAACCGAATTTCTTGCATGTACACATTGAGAAATCCATATCAAGTTGTTGCAAATCATTAGCTTAACATATTAAAGTTAATTAACTTTCTTCATCTTACTGAAGTTCGCATAAAGCCAAAACGGCAGTGCATTTGGAAAAATTCCATAATTTTACATTTAGGTATAAAACCGACTTTCTTGCATGTACACATTTTGAAATCCATATCAAGTTGCTTCAAATAATTAGCTTCACATATTAAAGTTAATTAACTTTCTTCATCTTACTAAAGTTGGCATAAAGTCAAAACGGCAGTGCATTTGGAAAAATTCCATAATTTTACATTTAGGTATAAAACCGACTTTCTTGCATGTACACATTTAGAAATTCATATCAAGTTGCTTCAAATCATTATCTTCACATATTAAAGTTAAATCGTTTTCTTCATCTTACAGAAGTTGGCATAAAGCCATAACAGCAGTGCATTTGGAAAAATTCCATAATTTTACATTTAGGTATAAAACCGACTTTTTTGCATGTACACATTTAGAAATCCATATCAAGTTGCTTCAAATCATTATCTTAACATATTAAAGTTAATTAACCTTCTTCATCTTATAGAAGTTGGCATAAAGCCAAAACGGCAGTGCATTTGGAAAAAAAAAATCCATAATTTTACATATAGGTTTAAAACCGCATGTACACATTAGAAATCCATATCAAGTTGCTTCAAATTATTATCTTAACATATTAAAGTTTATTAACCTTCTTCATCTTACTGAAGTTGGCATAAAGCCAAAACGGCAGTGCATTTGGAAAAAATTCCACAATTTTACATTTAGGTATAAAACCGATTTTCGTGCATGTACACATTTAGAAATCCATATCAAGTTACTTCAAATTATTAAATTCACATATTAAAGTTAATTAACTTTCTTCATCTTACAGAAGTTGGCATAAAGCCAAAACGGCAGTGCATTTGGAAAAATTCCACAATTTTACATTTAGGTATAAATGTTCTTGCATGTACACATTTAGAAATCCATATCAAGTTGTTTTAAATTATTAAATTCACATATTAAAGTTAATTAATTTTCTTCATCTTACAAAAGTTGGCATAAAGCCAAAACAGCAGTGCATTTGGAAAAATTCTAGAATTTTACATTTAGGTATATAACCGAATTTCTTGCATGTGCACATTTAGAGATCCATATCAAGTTGCTTCAAATCATTATCTTAACATATTAAAGTTAATTAACCTTCGTCGTCTTACACAAGTTGGCATAAAGAAAATGGCAGTGCATTTGGAAAATTCCAGAATTTTACATTTAGGTATAAAACCGATTTTCTGGCATGTACACATTTAGAAATCCATATCAAGTTGTTTTAAATTATTAAATTCACATATTAAAGTTAATTAACTTTCTTCATCTTACAGAAGTTGGCATAAAGCCAAAACGGCAGTGCATTTGGAAAAATTCCATAATTTTACATTTAGGTATAAAACCGACTTTCTTGCATGTACACATTTAGAAATCCATATCAAGTTGTTTCAAATCATTAAATTCTCATATTAAAGTTAATTAACTTTCTCCATCTTACGGAAGTTGGCATAATAAAGCCAAAACGGCAGTGCATTTGGAAAAAATTCCATAATTTTACAAAGGTATAAAACCGATTTTCTTGCATGTACACATTTAGAAATCCATATCAAGTTGTTCAAATTATTAAATTCACATATTAAAGTTAATTAACTTTCTTCATCTTACAAAAGTTGGCATAAAGCCAAAACGGCAGTGCATTTGGAAAAATTCCAGAATTTTACATTTAGGTATAAAACCGACTTTCTTGCATGTACACATTTAGAAATCCATATCAAGTTGCTTCAAATCATTAGCTTAACATATTAAAGTTAATTAACCTTCTTCATCTTACTGAAGTTGGCATAAAGCCAAAACGGCAGTGCATTTGGAAATTTCCAGAATTTCACATTTAGGTATGAAACAGACATTTACATTTAAGTATAAAACCGATTTTCTTGCATGCACACATTTAGAAATCCATATCAAGTTGCTTCAAATCATTATCTTAACATATTAAAGTTAATTAACTTTCTTCATCTTTGAAAAGTTGGCATAGAGCCAAAACGGCAGTGCATTTGGAAAAATTCCACAATTTTGCATTTAGGTATAAAACCGACTTTCTTGCATGTACACATTTAGAAATCCATATCAAGTTGCTTCAAATTATTAGCTTCACATATTAAAGTTAATTAACTTTCTTCATCTTACAGAAGTTAGCATAAAGCCAAAACGGCAGTGCATTTGGAAAAATTCCATAATTTTACATTTAGGTATAAAACCGACTTTCTTGCATGTACACATTTAGAAATCCATATCAAGTTGTTGCAAATCATTAGCTTAACATATCAAAGTTA
>NW_026091046.1:0-11198 GCF_024586455.1 Bactrocera neohumeralis
TGCGAGCAATGAAATAATGCTTAATAAAGTTATATTGTCAAAATGCAAAATAACTGTGAAACTTACATATTATGGATAATAAAACAACTTAAAAAAATTGTTCACCAACTTTATTGCCCACTACTACATATATTATTGCGCAGCTGTATCTATATAAAACAAGTAATGAAGAGCTAAGTTCAGGTGCAACTGAACAATTTATACTCTTGCAATTTGCAAGATTCAAATCATTGGAAATACTTTATAGAAAACGTCAATATGAGAATCGAATTTTATATATGTATGTACATATGTATATCATTATATGTAGTATATGGAAGTTCGTTTAGTATCGAGCAGATTTTATCTTTTTCCCAATACCACATACTAAAAAACCAATCATATAGAATAAAGTCGGTCGGATGTTCATTTTCATTGTGATAATTTAAATATTGGCCGATATATGCGGAACAAAACTATAAATACATACATATGTATGTCATATTGTATACGCGAGTACCATCAAGTATAAAAGGGTGCATACATATCGATATCTAAAATGCAAAATAACGTAACAATATTTTCGAAAATTTACAGTGGCGTGAACAAAACACAAATAAAATGGATCAAAAGTGAAAAAAATTTAATATTGGTAAAACTGGTTTATATTTGAGCGCAGAACCTGAATATGTTGGACATACATACATATGTAATATTATGAATTCAATTTGAAGTAGTGAATCATAATCAATTAGACACTCAATTTCGAATTTTCTAATGATGCGCTATTTTGCATTTTAGGTGACGATATGTACATATGTATGTATATTTGTTAAACAAACTCTAAATATACAAATATATATTGCATTTAACATACATACATTGTATGTACATATCTATTTTTTCTCTATATATATATGCATCGCTATCATATTGACGCTCGGAACAGAGAGCGCGACAGACTGCAAAGCGACATTTGTGAAATATTAAAATCCACACGTTCTTATGGACACAGTTATTGAGGCAGCTGCATAACTATATAACTGTGTCCATAAGAACATGTGTATTTTAATACTTTCACAACATATTGCTTGTCTCTCTTCGCGCTCTACGTGTTCCGGACGTCAGTAGTCTGTACAACTGTGCCCACTCTAAATAGTAAACACCTCGATATATTGAATACCCAAGTTTTTACATTTTAACAATCTGAATATAGTGCACAAGTTTTGCAATAATAAAATCACTATATTCAGACACAACTATATTATAAATCTATATGTACATATGTATGTATAAAAGAAAGTTGTGTTAGTTAGCAGTGCAATATTTAAACGGGAACTATGAAGTGCATATTTATACTTATGCGTACAGATAAAATGCTAAATATTGCGAATAGTGGAATAGATCTGCAATCAAATGTATGTATTTGGTCAGTGCAATGATTTTTTTCTTTCCACTTTTTTTTTACAAAATCTGATTATAGTGCACATGTTTTGTAATAATTAAATCACTATATTCAGACACTATATTTATTCACCATATTTACACATTTTTAAAAATATTGCTTATATGAGCCTCCACTAAATTGTACACAAAATAAATTTTTTTCATCAAAATCTGATTCGATTTTAATTGAATTTAAATACATATATTTTATCATAAAAATCTGAATATAGTGCACATGTTTTGCAATAATTAAATCACTATATTCAGACACTATATTTATTCACTATATTTACACATTTTATTAAAATATTGCTTATACCGGAAAACTGGCGCACCCTTGCAAAACACAGCTTGATACACCAGCATGGCAGACTATTCACACTATTCATTTTATTTTAATTTTAATTAGATACATACATATATTAAATTTAAAATGAAAAAACTCACGCCCACTGCACTTGGTTCAAAGTGCTCTATGCAAACGAATGCATTGTGAGCGGGTAAGTCCAGCGGTGGTGGGATCCTGAGGTTTTCCACCCACTTTTTTGCCTGCTCCGGATCGCTGAAAAAGAAAAAAATTTATTACGCGTGGAACGGTACTCGCGAACACGGCACTTTCTTTTTTCTGACATATTAATAAAAATTAATAAAAATAATTTTATTTAAAATACGAACGGTAGAGTTAGCGAGTTTACTTTACGCGTCGAAATTTTTAAATCTAAAATTCCGTTGAAAATTTTTCTGCTTAACTTCCATTTTTGTGCAATTTCCCATTACAGCTTACAATTAAAAAATCTAAGCATATAATATAAGTATGTATGTATGTACAATTTCCCCCGCAAAGTATATTATATACATATATAAAATCTAAGTACAAGCATGTATCAGAAAAGTCTCATATGCCAATGCTCAGCCAAAAAAAAGCGCAAACATATACATACATACAGTATGTCAAGAAACTCTTTACACACTGAAAAACAAAACATATTTTTTGACTTTGCATACAAACATAACACCTTTAGTTATTTTTTTCAATATTTTTTTAATACAGAACTATTATTAAATAATAAAAATAAAAACAATACAACGAGATGGAAAAATTTAAAGCAACAAAATATGAGTTTACATTTTTGACACTGTCAAGAAATGTTTACACAAATTATTTAAGCTACAGTTTAATGAATATATTTAACAACTTATACTATCTTAAACTAATTTTAATATTTAGTATGACCCCCCTTAGCTTCAACTACGAGCCCAGTGCGATTTTTCATGGAACTGACCAGCTTTTGTAGGTCATATTCCAACGGAATTTTATGCCACTCTTCCAGTACTGCTGCTTTTAAGGCGCCGCGGCGCGGTTTTTGGGCTGCCTTTTTGCCACCTTTTTCTTCAGATAAGCCCACAAATTTTCAATGGGGTTCATGTCGGGGCTCTGAGGCGGTGTATTTATGACCTTTTCGCAATTATAAAGGAGCCATGTGCGCACAGTGAGCTCCTTATGTTCGGGGTCATTGTACTGATAAAATTTAAATTTTGGCTTATTATCGACAATAAAGCCAAATTTGTCTGCACTTTGCCTCAAATTTGTTTTGAGAATGGAGAGATATTGCTCAGCATTCATTGTGTTTTTCAATAAACGCAAGCTCTCCCACCCTTGCTGCTAATGCATCCCCAAACCATCACTGACAATTTGCCGAATTTACCGTCGGAATGATGTTGCGCTGATCTAAAGCTGTTAACGGCTTGCGCCACAACGCTTTTTTTACACGGTAGATACGTTCCTCAGAAATCCGTGTAAAAAAGAGGCGTTCCTATAGTAAAACGGGTGATACGTTCCATGTCATCTGAAAACCGTGTAAGATGAAATAAATTACTGTATGTGACCTGGTCTACGGAAAGGGGGCTTAGGTGTCAAAAAATCAATTTTCACTTTTTAGTTGATTCGGATGGAAGTTGAAGTTGTTTATTTTTAACAGCTGTTTCCCAGAAAACTAGTTTTCGCACGTTAGCTGCCTTTTCGTAGACGAGGTCACATATTTATAAAATGTTGAAAACTATAAAATTTCAGCTTTCATACAAATTGTATGTTCATATGGCATTTTATTGAGTATTAAAGCTTAAAATACATACATAATTCATACTGGTGAAAATTGGTAGAGCAAGCAAAAACAAAAGAAATCTGCTAATCCAGAATTAAGAGCAGAAAAATTAGAATAGAAATAAAGGAAAATATATTTGCCAAACAAACTTTTGGGTTGAAAAGAAAATACATACAAAGTACATATGTACATACATATATCAGAAAAATCTAATATGCAAATACTCAGCCAAAAACCACCTGCACACCACACATACATTTGTATTAGCATTTGTGGTTCGTTTTGGCGCAATTTCCCGGCAAAAACTTATGTATTTATGTACATATATTACATACAATTAGAAAAAATTTAACTGCTTGCATATTGTATATTAGAAAAATCGAATATGCCAATACTAAGTCAAAAAGCGCAAACATATATTGTAGATGCACTCATACATATATTTGTATTAGCTTTTACAGTTCCTATTGGCGCAATTTCCCCCGTTAAAACATACTTATATTACCTACAATCAGAAAAAACAAACTACTTGCATTTTGCATACATATAAAATAAGTATATATGTGCAAAGTAAAAAATCTAAGTACAAACCAACATTTGAAAACTAAAATATTTTTTAATACTCATTTGGCGCGATTTCCTCGTTAAAACATATATTACCTACAATTAAAAAAAAATGTAACTACTTGCATATTTTATATATATACGCATATCTCATCGTTAAATTTGGCTCAATTTCTCCATGAAAACATGTAAAAAAAATCTAATATGCAAATACTCAACCAAAAAGAGCATGCATATATTGTAATTACATATGCATAGCTTTTACTTCATTGGTTGTCTCTTATTTGTATATTTTTTCTCATTTATCACTCAATTCTGTTATTTTCGACCCATTCATGTTAAATATTGGTGAAATCCACTAATAGAAAACTGAACCCCTCCAAAAAGAGAACGTAGTGACAATCGGCACACCATGAACCTTCTATATTATACGTTCTCTGTCGACAGTATTTCATTCAATTTGTTACAGAAACACATTCAATCGAGCATTCCTACTGAAATGGAATGGAACATATCAGCTGACTATCGATTGAATCAGCAATATTTTGCTGTGAAACACATTGAGTGAGAGTGAAGTCAAATCGAGAATTTGAGTCGAGAACATCGATCGAAATGGGTTACAGAAACGCACTACACGGGTCGAACCTTCTCAATTTAGCTCGATTGTTAGGAGTTTCTGGAAGCGCATCCCTAATTTCAGGTTAATGGTAAGAAGTATACTTTTTCAGTGATTGTCCCCATCTTGTAAACAGTGTTATGAATTGTTTAGAAACTTTTAAAAATATAGTTAGTTTTAAATCGCGCTTAGTTAGCTGGTCCGATATTGTACATTTCTACAATAAAGATTCTCAAAATCTTGTCCACTGTGCACCAAAGCTTACCGATGCGCACCTTTTTCCAAACAATTTTCAGAAAATGTGTGTTAAACTAGCTACCCAAAGTTTTCAGCGGCACTGTCGCTTCCGGTATGCTCGCAGTTTATAGGGCAGGGCGTTTGACTTCCCCATCTCTTACTTTTTCCAATACCGCGGAATATACATATTTTGTTTATAAATAAGTTATTTGACCTGTTTAACAGTCGGGAATTTTGATGCAATTTACCGTAAGCAAGTTTTTCGGAGCAAACACAATTTCTTCGTGAGGCTGCTGACCTCTTATAAGACAATTAGGTTAAAGATGAAGCAGGGTCTGACATAAATAATAATTTTAATTATATAAATGGTTGGAAAACAAACATTTCTAATTTGGAAGCACATGTTTATGTAATTTGTTTAGGAAGTCATGGGATTGGTGATATGCAAGAATAGTTATAAACTGCGAACCAGTAGCTCAGAACGAACATTTTTGTCCAGACTTATCAAGCCAAATTCTCCAAAGTGTGTAATGATAATTTAGTCCAAGATTTATCTTGGCAAGAACTTCAGGGCTTACCTCGACCAGAACACGAATTTAATAGACTAAGGCTAGACCATCAGGCAGAATTAGAGGATGTAGAAGTAGATTTTCTTTTTAAGCAAATGCATATGCATACTTTTTGCGATTATCTTTATTAAAAGTTTTTAAGACGCTCACTTGTACCCAACCATTACCTTATTTAGGAGAAGAGGTTTCAACTGATTTTTATTTCATTCAGCACAGGCAAAATCGACAGGTGTACTTTAATTAAACTGCCCCAGTGATTTTAGACTATATTATGAGTTAAAAGATATTTTTAATAGAGAATTTTAATCCACCTGTCACAGAATAGAGTAGACCAAATTTTATTCGATAGAATGAAGCATGGCAAACCCTCTGCTGCAAAAAACTGGGTGACTTAAATATTGTTTTTTAACTCTTTTTGTCAGGACGAGAATATTCTTCCTCAAAAAGTTTTTTAATAGAGACCTTACTAGGCCCAATTTTGAACTAAAATTCTTTGTGTGATGGATAGGGCAAAACTGTATCATTTTTATTTTCTCGGAATTTTTTCAAATCCTTGTTTCTTTCTTTTACCTCTTAATATTAATATATTCAAATTCTGTATTAAATTTTGTATTGGAGGCTGGGTGTAGATTGCTTTTAAAACTTTGTACTTCTTTTTTAAATTATATTTTTAGTTTTATATTTAGACAGAGAACTACTGTGCAATCATTTTGTATTAAATAACCATTATTTATATTGTATACTTGTGATAATATGATAAAAATAAGTATTTTTTATTTTTTGATTATCTTTCTTTTCGAAATATTTATCTTTTGTTTTTATTGTTATGAATGTTTTATATAAATTATGATATGGCTTTATTCATTCTTTTGTATTTATTTTAAAATTGTTACTTTAAGTACAATTTTTTGTATATGTACATATGTATGTACGTATATATTTGTATTTATTTATATACAGTGAATCAATAAAAGTTTAGGTACAGACAGTAACAATTTAGAGCAAAATCGTTGAAACAACTAATTTCAACAAAAGTTTTAAAACACCACTATGTACATTCTAAGAACTGCATTATGCTCAACGTTACTGAGGGATTGGTGTGCCGTTATTCGTCTGTGGCGGCACTAGATGCTGTGAATTAAAAAAAGCAGCCAGAAAGTTGCGTTTGGTTAATATTTATTTTCAGTTATTTGTTTAAGCTGGATAGAAAACTAAAACATAATCAAGTGTAAACTATAAAAGTTTAGTGTATTTATTTGCTGAAATAAAAAATGGGCCGCGGTTTACAAATTTCGCTCGAAGTAAGAAAATTGATATTAAAATTATATTTGGAAAATAAAACACACAAAGCTGGTTATTACGGACGAACTGCGCGACGTAAAATTCATATCAAAAGCAAATAAGGAAAACAGATTAAAATTTGCTAAAGAACATCTTTGATAAACCAGAATAGTTTTTGGGAGAATGTTGTATTCACTGACGAATCAAAATTCAACTTTTTGTGTCGGACGGGTAATAAAAGTGTGGGAGGCGTGCCAATGCAAATATGCAAGAAAATAAGTTAATACCTACAGTGAAACATGGGGTGGGAAACATCTTGGTATGGAGTGTATGGCTACATCAGGCGGGTAATTTGGAGTTATAAATATATGTATGTATCTCATATTCTGGAGAAAAATTAGCGCCCAAGCGTGCAAATACTGGGTCTCGACAGCAGCCAATTTCTTTTCAACAAGAAACGACCCTAAACACACGTCGTATCTAGTCCCGTGAATGGCTGCTATATACATAACTGCAAGCAACACCAAACGCCACCACAATCACCAACACAATTCTATAGAGCACATATAAGATTTGATAGAAAAAGGATTCAAGAAAACACAATATTTCGTCTAAGATACCTTAAAAGCCGCTACAGAATTGAATGGGCCAAAATTACAAAGTCTGACACTTGTTGTGCTAGTAAAAAGCATGCATCGCCGTTTACAATCAATAATTAAAAGTAAAGGTCCAACAAAGTATTAAAATTAAACTATCATTTTGTATAAATCATATTTTATTTCTTTTCGTTTTTGTAAAAACTTTATTGACGTTAATCAATATAATTTATGTTTTTGTTGTTATATTTTGTCACTGTGTTTATAAAAAAAAGTTACTGATTTTAAAATAAATGCATTAAAATATATTCGTTGTTGGAATTGACAAAAAATTTTTTTTTACAAATTTTAATGAAGAAATTACGAGGTTTATTAGAAAAAATGTCTTTGTACCTAAACTTAATTCACTGTATGTATATGGGTGATTTAGGCCTACTAGGAACTGAGCACCCAAAAATAATATCGGTAACGCGCTATTTGCATACCTCAATGGTAGTATGGAAACTGCAAAATATCCAAATTTCTTTATAAAATGCCCAAGCTAATATTTTCAGCAGTGACGTCATTGGCAAATGTTATAAAAATGCGAGTTTTGACAGCTCTCTTCTCGAACCAAAGAGGCCCGTATCAAGTTATCTATGCCTCTACTAAGTTGACTGCCGCCATCTGAGTCTGTTCGTTCTCCATTAGTCTCCTATTATCGAAGGCTCGGTGCCTTTGATGATTTAAATTTGTTTTCTTTTTATGGATTCGGTTACCTCACTTTTAAACTTTAACTTTTTGGTGAATTCACGCTCTTTTTGTTTTGAGACGTGTTTCACTGCAAAACTTCTCACAAAAAATTTTGTTTTCAATATTTGTTCTGGTGAATCAATGCCTTTAATTTTTTTAGGTCGTTTTCACTTCTGAAACTTTTGCTTTAGTTTTTTTTTTTGTTTCACAATTAATGTTCACTGCACCCTCGGCCATTGTATAGATCTATTATTAATTATAATTTTCCTTTCTTCAATTGTAGTGCGAGGCATTTTTCTAATTTTAGTCGCTGATAATCTAATTATGTTGCAGGTTAATGTACTACTAAAAGCAGTTTCAATCTAAGTTCAGTTTCTAGACAAAATAACGGTACTATGACGCGCCGCAATAACTGTCCATTTCAAGCGTGGTTCCATTGAACGCACAATAAATGTGAATATGTTCATTTCGCTGTTGTTATAGCATAAACCCGTTTTTTTTCATGTCAATAAAAAAATTTATGTCTTATTTGAAAAATATGGATTTTTGAAAAAAATTATCATACCTTGCTTACTATTTATATTTTAAGTTAAAAAATCAAATAGTTTTTGAGGTGTCCCATTTATAGTGTGAGTCAGTGTATATGAAAATGGTACCTCAAACGTCATTAGTTGCACCCATAAATTGACCTCGGCACACATAGCCCTAAAAACCCTTCAAAAAATGAGCGCAATTAGCTTCTCGGTTTTAGTCATTCTGTTGCAAGTGCTATGTTCGCCATTTATAGCTCCGGGAAACTGAATACTTCTAAGTCTCCATCTTTATTAACACAGCCGAGTTTTGTCCTTTTTTTTTTTTGATAAATTATTAAATATTTTTAATAGTAATGTCTTTAGACAGTAGGCAATTTAAAGAACCCTTTTCGGCAACTGCACTACCAATTATAATTTCTTAAAGAAGCCGAGGAGTTTCTTAACTCCATAAAAGTGTACGATTCTTTCGGTCGCGAAATAACAAACACTTTCAGTTTTATAAAAGGTTGGCTTCTAAATATAAGTAGCTTAAGACGTTTGTGGCGCTTCTGGTCACATAAGGGATTTACACATTTAATGACTCGAAAACTGACTCAAGATAGACTGGAACATTTTTTCGGACATATACGCAGAGGGGGATTTGATGAGAATAACTCCGCAGCGTTTATCATATCTTTTCAGACAAGCCTGGGGCATAGGATATATTCGTTGTGTAGATAAAGGGAACTGCGAACTCTTGCCAGTTGACCAGTTAGTGAGTCATTTTCTAATAGCCCCTCAAAAGCGCCTGCAACGACGCTTTGTTCAAATACCTCTTGGCAAACTTTTCAAAGTTTACCAAGACCTACCAATTCTACTTCATTTCAAAATATACAAATCGAGGTAAATGTGGACGTAGATGAAAGCAGCTTTCTACATAAAAATGCGTTTGTGTATTTTTTTGCGGTTATTTGTACTATAAATATTTTAAACAACATAATTGTTTAATGTCCTTACAAGATTTGATGGTGGTATTACTGAAGAAGATTTTTTCTTCACTTCGGAAAAAGCAATATAGTAATTGCTAAATAGTAAACCACCCCTTGAATTTATAGGATTTTCTATCAAAAAATCGAAGATATTTATACACAACATTTGATTCTGCTTGCCCATAGGATCGGGTTTTCCCAAATATTATTTGAAAAAATGGTTAACGTAGAACCGTACTATTGTTGTGAAAGTTGCAACTCCCGCGTGATAAATGTTTATTCATACGAATTAGAACATATTTCTTAGTAAACGCTTTTAATAAAAAATTGAAACAAAAAGACTTCAAAAACATAAAGTTTTTGTGTATTAGTCACAAATAGTAATCACGTCCGTTTGTCTGTCTATATGAGTCGGGAATTTATATGTATATGTATGTCTGTCAGTCTGAACTATTTTATATTTGTCAAAACGTTTATCTGTCGAAGGCCGCATTTCCAAAGTTACCTTGATCTGTGATTTTGAAATGAGAATTTTAGCGATTACGTTTGTACGCTTATTATCAATATTTTCTTTGTTTCTTAAGTGTTTTCGTGTACCAGGTATAGGACCCTTCTTTCCACCACTATTCTTTTGATAGGGTTTTTCGCTGTGGGTGATTTAGAATATTTTGTAAATATTACTTATTACTTAGTAGATTGTTTTGAATGTTATTGTTGTTGTTCCTGAATTGTACCTGATTTTTTAATATTTGTTTTGGGTTTTGTTTAAATAGTTTCCAGTTGATTGTTTTGACATATATTGTCAATGTTATATTTTTAATGTAATTAATATTCATGAATTGTACCTGATTTTATTTATTTATTTTTGTCTAGTCACATTTTTATAATAAGTAGATTGATTTAAAACTTTATATATAAAAAGGGTGAAAATAGGCCTCTAAAACCGAACACCCAAAAAGATCGGTAGCGCCCTACATTGCAACCTCAGAGGTGGTGAGGAAGAGCAATAAATATCCAAAACTTTTTTTCAAAAATATTCTTGAAAGTTTTTTCATTAATGTTTTCTGTTACAAATACTTTTTCACAAAAAGTTGATCTAGTAAATTTCTTTTAATTACATCTCTGTGCCTGAAAAAGGCAGATTTCAATCAGGTGATCTCAGCTGTGAAAATTTGAAAACAGCTGATTCTTTTGTTACTTGTAGGGTTATACAATGCCCTCGGTGCTGTCGATTATTGTGTCTATCCGATTGTTTTATATACATATGTATGTATGTAGTTAAATTATATTCTGGAGGGTCTGGTCAATTCTGAGTTGGCTACAGAATCGCAGAATTAGTTTTGGGATTTATAAAAACTATTTGATATAACGATTTCCGGAGGAAAAAAATTTTGTTGTTTTTCGAACGCGGTTCATTTCACTGAATCCTTAATGGTTTTTAAGATCCTACCTACTGCGCCAATTTTATATTACGGTCGCGTTCAAACGTTTTTAAAAAGCTTGTACCGAATTAGCCCCAAAGAATTAAATCAGGTTGTTTGGATATTGGAATCAGACTAAACTTTCACTTCATTA
>NW_026091047.1:0-19168 GCF_024586455.1 Bactrocera neohumeralis
TTAATGTGTATATACAAGCAAATGATTGTCGAATTCCTCCAAATGCACTGCCGTTATGGCTTTAATTGTGTTATGGCTTTGTGTCCACTTCAGTAAGATGAAGAAGGTTAGTTAACTTAAGTATTTAATATTAATGATGTAAAGCAACTCAATATTGACTGCTAAATGTGTGTATACAAGAAAATCGACTTTATACCTGAATGTAAGATTGTCGAATTCTTCCAAATGCACTGCCGTCATGACTTTATGTCAACTTCAGTAAAATGAAAAACGTTAAATAACTTAAATATTTGATGTTAATGATTTGAAGCAACTCAATATCGCCTGGTTAATGTGTACATACAAGAAAATCGACTTTATACCTGAATATAAGATTGTCGAATTCTTCCAAATGCACTGCCGTTATGGCTTTATGTCAACTTTAGCAAGATGAAGAAGGCTAACTAACTTAGATATTTGATGTTAATGATTTGAAGAAATTCAATACCTATTACTAAATATGTATATACAAGAACATCTACTTTATACCTGATTGTCCAATTCTTCCGATTGCACTGCCGTTATGGCTTTATGTCAACTTCAGCAAGATGAAGAAGGTTAATTATCTTACATATTTGATATTAATGATTTAAAGCAACTCAATATTGACTGCTAAATGTGTATATACAAGAAATTCGGCTATATACCTGAATATTAAGTATTCGAATTCTTCCGAGTGCACTGCCGTTATGGCTTTATGTCAACTTCAGCAAGATGAAGAAGGTAAATTATCTTAAATATTTGATATTAATGATTTAAAGCAACTCAATATTGACTGCTAAATGTGTATATACAAGAAAACCGAATTTATACCTGAATATAAGATTGTCGAATTCTTCCAAATGCACTACCGTCATGGCTTTATGTCAACTTCAGCAAGATGAAGAAGGCTAATTATCTTAAATATTTGATGTTAATGATTTCAAGCAACTCAATATCGACTGCTAAATGTGTATATACAAGCAAATCGACTTTATACCTGAATATAAGATTGTCGAATTCCTCCAAATGCACTGCCGTTATAGCTTTATGCCAACTTCAGCAAGATGAAGAAGGTTAATTATCTTAAATATTTGATGTTAATGATTTCAAGCAACTCAATATCGACTACCAAATGTGTATATACAAGCAAATCGACTTTATACCTGAATATAAGATTGTCGAATTCCTCCAAATGCACTGCCGTTATGGCTTTATGCCAACTTCAGCAAGATGAAGAAGGTTAATTATCTTAAATATTTGATGCTAATGATTTGAAGCAACTCAATATCGACAAGCAAATGTGTATATACAAGAAAATCGACTTTATACCTGAATATAAGATTGTCGAATTCCTCCAAATGCACTGCCGTTATGGCTTTATGCCAACTTCAGCAAGATGAAGAATGTTAATTATCTTAAATACTTGATGTTTATGATTTGAAGCTACTCAATATCGACTGCTAAATGTGTATATACAAGAAAATCGACTTTATACCTAAATATAAGATTGTCGAATTCTTCCAAATGCACTGCCGTTATGGCTTTATGCCAACTTCAGCAAGATGAAGAAGGTTAATTATCTTAAATATTTGATATTAAGGATTTGAAGTAACTCAATATCGACTGCTAAATGTGTATATACAAGCAAATCGACTTTATACCTGAATATAAGATTGTCGAATTTTTCCAAATGCACTGCCGTTATGGCTTTATGCCAACTTCAGCAAGATGAAGAAGGTTAATTATCTTAAATATTTCATGCTAATGATGTTAAGCAACTCAATATCGACTACCAAATGTGTATATACAAGCAAATCGACTTTATACCTGAATATAAGATTGTCGAATTCCTCCAAATGCTCTGCCGTTATGGCTTTATGCCAACTTCAGCAAGACGAAGAAGGTTAATTATCTTAAATGTTTGATGTTAATGATTTGAATCAACTCAATATCGACTGCTAAATGTGTATATACAAGCAAACCGGCTTTATACCTAAATATAAGATTGTCTAATTCTTCCGAATGCACTGCCGTTATGGCTTTAAGTCAACTTCAGCAAGATGGAGAAGGTTAATTACCTTAAATATTTGATGTTAATGATTTGAAGAAAATCAATATCTATTGCTAAATATGTATATACAAGAAAATCTGCTTTATAACTGATTGTCTAATTCTTCCGAATGCACTGCCGTTATGGCTTTATGTCAACTTCAGCAAGATAAAGAAGGTTAATTACCTTAAATATTTGACATTAATGATTTAAAGCAACTCAATATTGACTGCTAAATGTGTATATACAAGGAAATCTACTTTATACCTGATTGTCTAATTCTTCCGATTGCACTGCCGTTATGGTTTTATGTCAACTTCAGCAAGATGAAGAAGGTTAGTTACCTTAAATATTTGATGTTAATGATTTGAAGAAAATCAATATCTATTGCTAAATATGTATATACAAGAAAATCTGCTTTATACCTGATTGTCTAATTCTTCCGAATGCACTGCCGTTATGGCTTTATGTCAACTTCAGCAAGATGAAGAAGGTTAATTACCTTAAATATTTGATGTTAATGATTTGAAGCAACTCAATATTGACTGCTTAATGTGTATATACAAGAAAATCGACTTTTTTCCTGAATATAAGATTGTCTAATTCTTCCGAATGCACTGCCGTTATGGCCTTATGTCAACTTTAGTAAAATGAAGAAGGTTAACTAACTTAAATATTTGATGTTAATGATTTGAAGCAACTCAATATCGACCACCAAATGTGTATATATAAGAAAATCGACTTTATACCTAAATATAAGATTGTCGAATTCTTCTAAATGCACTGCCGTTATGGCTTTATGCACACTTCAGCAAGATGAAGAATGTTAATTATCATAAACATTTGATGTTTATGATTTGAAGCAACTCAATATGGACTGCTAAATGTTTATATACAAGCAAATCGACTTTATACCTAAATATAAGATTGTCGAATTCTTCCAAATGCACTGCCGTTATGGCTTTATGCACACTTCAGCAAGATGAAGAAGGTTAATTAACTTAAATATGTTAAAGTGGTGATTTAGGGCAACTCAATATCGCCTGGTTAATGTGTATATACAAGCAAATCGACTTTATACCTAAATATAAGATTGTCGAATTCCTCCAAATGCACTGCCGTTATGGCTTTATGTCAACTTCAGCAAGATGAAGAAGGTTAGTTAACTTAAGTATTTAATATTAATGATGTAAAGCAACTCAATATTGACTGCTAAATGTGTGTATACAAGAAAATCGACTTTATACCTGAATGTAAGTTTGTCGAATTCTTCCAAATGCACTGCCGTCATGACTTTATGTCAACTTCAGTAAAATGAAGAACGTTAACTAACTTAAATATTTGATGTTAATGATTTGAAGCAACTCAATATCGCCTGGTTAATGTGTATATACAAGAAAATCGACTTTATACCTGAATATAAGGTTGTCGAATTCTTCCAAATGCACTGCCGTTATGGCTTTATGTCAACTTTAGCAAGATGAAGAAGGCTAACTAACTTAAATATTTGATGTTAATGATTTGAAGAAATTCAATACCTATTACTAAATATGTATATACAAGCAAATCTACTTTATACCTGATTGTCTAATTCTTCCGAATGCACTGCCGTTATGGCTTTATGTCAACTTCAGCAAGATGAAGAAGGTTAATTATCTTAAATATTTGATGTTAGTGATTTGTAGAAATTCAATATCTGTTGCTAAATATGTATATACAAGAACATCTACTTTATACCTGATTGTCCAGTTCTTCCGATTGCACTGCCGTTATGGCTTTTTGTCAACTTCGGTAAGATGAAGGAAGCTAGTTAACTTAAATAAGTTACATTAATGATTTAAAGCAACTCAATATCGACTGCTAGATGTGTACGTACAAGAAAATCGACTTTATAACTGAATATAAGATTGTCGAATTCTTCCAAATGCACTGCCGTTATGGCTTTATGTCATCTTCAGTAAGATGAAGAAGGCTAATTTACTTAAATATGTTAAACTAATGATTTAAAGCAACTCAATATCGATTGCTAAATGTGTATATACAAGAAAATCGACTTTATACCTGAATATAAGATTGTCTAATTCTTCCAAATGCACTGCCGTTATGGCTTTATGTCAACTTCGGTAAGATGAAGGAGGCTAATTAACTTAAATAAGTTGATGTTAATGATTTGAAGAAAGTCAATATCGATTGCTAAATATGTATATACAAGAAAATCTACCTTATACCTGATTGTCTAGTTCTTCCAAATGCACTGCCGTTATGGCTTTATGACAACTTCAGCAAGATGAAGAAGGTTAATTACCTTAAATATTTGATGTTAATGATTTGAAGCAACTCAATATCGACTGCTAAATGTGTATATACAAGAAAATCGACTTTATACCTGAATATAAGATTGTCGAATTCTTCCAAATGCACTGCCGTTATGGCTTAATGCCAACCTCANCAAGATGAAGAAGGTTAATTAACTTAAATATTTGATGTTAATGATTTGAAGCAACTCAATATCGACTACTAAATGTGTATATACAAGAAAATCGACTTTATACCTGAATATAAGATTGTCGAATTTTCCCAAATGCACGCCGTTATGGCTTTATGTCAACTTCAGCAAGATGAAGAAGGTTAATTAACTTAAATATTTGATGTTAATGATTTGAAGCAACTCAATATCGACTGCTAAATGTGTATATACAAGAAAATCGACTTTATACCTGAATATAAGATTGTCGAATTCTTCCAAATGCACTGCCGTTATGGCTTTATGTCAACTTCAGTAAGATGAAGAAGGTTAATTAACTTAAATATTTGATGTTAATGATTTGAAGCAACTCAATATCGACTGCTAAATGTGTATATACAAGAAAATCGACTTTATACCTGAATATAAGATTGTCGAATTCTTCCAAATGCACTGCCGTTATGGCTTTATGTCAACTTCAGCAAGATGAAGAAGGTTAATTAACTTAAATATTTGATGTTAATGATTTGAAGCAACTCAATATCGACTTCTAAATGTGTATATACAAGAAAATCGACTTTATACCTGAATATAAGATTGTCGAATTCTTCCAAATGCACTGCCGTTATGGCTTTATGTCAACTTCAGTAAGATGAAGAAGGTTAATTAACTTAAATATTTGATGTTAATGATTTAAAGCAACTCAATATCGACTGCTAAATGTGTATATACAAGAAAATCGACTTTATACCTGAATATAAGATTGTCGAATTCTTCCAAATGCACTGCCGTTATGGCTTTATGTCAACTTCAGTAAGATGAAGAAGGTTAATTAACTTAAATATTTGATGTTAATGATTTGAAGCAAATCAATATCGATTGCTAAATGTGTATATACAAGAAAATCGACTTTATACCTGAATATAAGATTGTCGAATTCTTCCAAATGCACTGCCGTTATGGCTTTATGTCAACTTCAGCAAGATGAAGACGGTTACTTAACTTAAATATTTGATGTTAATGATTTAAAGCAACTCAATATCGACTGCTAAATGTGTATATACAAGAAAATCGACTTTATACCTGAATATAAGATTGTCGAATTCTTCCAAATGCACTGCCGTTATGGCTTTATGTCAACTTCAGCAAGATGAAGAAGGTTAATTAACTTAAATATTTGATGTTAATGATTTAAAGCAACTCAATATCGACTGCTAAATGTGTATATACAAGAAAATCGACTTTATACCTGAATATAAGATTGTCGAATTCTTCCAAATGCACTGCCGTTATGGCTTTATGTCAACTTCAGCAAGATGAAGAAGGTAATTAACTTAAATATTTGATTACATAATGATTTGAAGCAACTCAATATCGACTGCTAAATGTGTATATACAAGAAAATCGACTTTATACCTGAATATAAGATTGTCGAATTCTTCCAAATGCACTGCCGTTATGGCTTTATGTCAACTTCAGCAAGATGAAGAAAGTTAATTACCTTAAATATTTGATGTTAATGATTTAAAGGAACTCAATATCGACTGCTAAATGTGTATATACAAGAAAATCGACTTTATACCTGAATATAAGATTGTCGAATTCTTCCAAATGCACTGCCGTTATGGCTTTATGTCAACTTCAGTAAGATGAAGAAGGTTAATTAACTTAAATATTTGATGTTAATGATTTAAAGCAACTCAATATCGACTGCTAAATGTGTATATACAAGAAAATCGACTTTATACCTGAATATAAGATTGTCGAATTCTTCCAAATGCACTGCCGTTATGGCTTTATGTCAACTTCAGTAAGATGAAGAAGGTTAATTAACTTAAATATTTGATGTTAATGATTTGAAGCAACTCAATATCGACTGCTAAATGTGTATATACAAGAAAATCTACTTTGTACCTGAATATAAGATTGTCGAATTCTTCCAAATGCACTGCCGTTATGGCTTTATGTCAACTTCAGTAAGATGAAGAAGGTTAATTAACTTAAATATTTGATGTTAATGATTTAAAGCAACTCAATATCGACTGCTAAATGTGTATATACAAGAAAATCGACTTTATACCTGAATATAAGATTGTCGAATTCTTCCAAATGCACTGCCGTTATGGCTTTATGTCAACTTCAGCAAGATGAAGAAGGTTAATTATCTTAAATATTTGATGTTAATGATTTGAAGCAACTCAATATCGACTTCTAAATGTGTATATGCAAGAAAATCGACTTTATACCTGAATATAAGTTTGTCGAATTCTTCCAAATGCACTGCCGTTATGGCTTTATGTCAACTTCAGCAAGATGAAGAAGGTTAATTAACTTAAATATTTGATGTTAATGATTTGAAGCAACTCAATATCGACTGCTAAATGTGTATATACAAGAAAATCGACTTTATACCTGAATATAAGATTGTCGAATTCTTCCAAATGCACTGCCGTTATGGCTTTATGTCAACTTCAGCAAGATGAAGAAGGCTAATTAACTTAAATATTTGATGTTAATGATTTACAGCAACTCAATATCGACTGCTAAATGTGTATATGCAAGAAAATCGACTTTATACCTGAATATAAGATTGTCGAATTCTTCCAAATGCACTGCCGTTATGGCTTTATGTCATCTTCGGTAAGATGAAGGAGGCTAGTTAACTTAAATAAGTTACATTAATGATTTAAAGCAAATCAATATCGATTGCTAAATATGTATATACAAGAAAATCTGCTTTATACCTGAATGTAAGATTGTCTAATTCTTCCAAATGCACTGCCGTTATGGCTTTATGTCAACTTCAGCAAGATGAAGAAGGTTAATTACCTTAAATATTTGATGTTAATGATTTGAAGAAATTCAATATCTATTGCTAAATATGTATATACAAGAAAATCTACTTTATACCTGAATATTAAATATTTGATGTTAAGATTGTCAATATCTATTGCTAAATATGTATATTCTTCCGAATGCACTGCCGTTATGGCTTTATGTCAACTTCAGCAAGATGAAGAAGGTTAATTACCTTAAATATTTGATGTTAATGATTTGAAGAAACTCAATATCTACTGCTAAATGTGTATATACAAGAAAATCTGCTTTATACCTGATTGATTGTCTAATTCTTCCGAATGCACTGCCGTTATGGCTTTATGTCAACTTCAGCAAGATGAAGAAGGTTAATTACCTTAAATATTTGATATTAATGATTTAAAGCAACTCAATATTGACTGCTAAATGTGTATATACAAGGAAATCTACTTTATACCTGATTGTCTAATTCTTCCGAATGCACTGCCGTTATGGCTTTATGTCAACTTCAGCAAGATGAAGAAGGTTAATTACCTTAAATATTTGATGTTAATGATTTGAAGAAACTCAATATCTATTGCTAAATGTGTATATACAAGCAAACCGACTTTATACCTGAATATAAGATTGTCGAATTCTTCCAAATGCACTGCCGTTATGGCTTTATGCCAACTTCAGCAAGATGAAGAAGGTTAATTATCTTAAATATTTGATATTAATGATTTGAAGCAACTCAATATCGACTGCTAATTGCGTATATACAAGCAAACCGACTTTATACCTGAATATAAGGTTGTCGATTTCTTCAAAATGCACTGCCGTTATGGCTTTATGTCAACTTCAGCAAGATGAAGAAGGTTAATTATCTTAAATATTTGATGTTAATGATTTGAAGCAACTCAATATCGACTGCTAAATGTGTATATACAAGAAAATCGACTTTATACCTGAATATAAGATTGTCGAATTCTTCCAAATGCACTGCCGTTATGGCTTTATGTCAACTTCAGTAAGATGAAGAAGGTTAATTAACTTAAATATTTGATGTTAATGATTTGAAGCAACTCAATATCGACTGCTAAATGTGTATATACAAGAAAATCGACTTTATACCTGAATATAAGATTGTCGAATTCTTCCAAATGCACTGCCGTTATGGCTTTATGTCAACTTCAGTAAGATGAAGAAGGTTAATTAACTTAAATATTTGATGTTAATGATTTGAAGCAACTCAATATCGACTGCTAAATGTGTATATACAAGAAAATCGACTTTATACCTGAATATAAGATTGTCGAATTCTTCCAAATGCACTGCCGTTATGGCTTTATGTCAACTTCAGTAAGATGAAGAAGGTTAATTAACTTAAATATTTGATGTTAATGATTTGAAGCAACTCAATATCGACTGCTAAATGTGTATATACAAGAAAATCGACTTTATACCTGAATATAAGATTGTCGAATTCTTCCAAATGCACTGCCGTTATGGCTTTATGTCAACTTCAGTAAGATGAAGAAGGTTAATTAACTCTAAATATTTGATGTTAATGATTTAAAGCAACTCAATATCGACTGCTAAATGTGTATATACAAGAAAATCGACTTTATACCTGAATATAAGATTGTCGAATTCTTCCAAATGCACTGCCGTTATGGCTTTATGTCAACTTCAGCAAGATGAAGAAGGTTAATTAACTTAAATATTTGATGTTAATGATTTAAAGCAACTCAATATCGACTGCTAAATGTGTATATACAAGAAAATCGACTTTATACCTGAATATAAGATTGTCGAATTCTTCCAAATGCACTGCCGTTATGGCTTTATGTCAACTTCAGTAAGATGAAGAAGGTTAATTAACTTAAATATTTGATGTTAATGATTTAAAGCAACTCAATATCGACTGCTAAATATGTATATACAAGAAAATCTACTTTATACCTGAATGTAAGATTGTCGAATTCTTCCAAATGCACTGCCGTTATGGCTTTATGTCAATTTCAATAAGATGAAGAAGGTTAATTAACTTAAATGTGTTAAATTAAGGATTTAAAGCAACTCAATATCGACTGCTAAATGTGTATATACAAGAAAATCTACTTTATACCTGAATATAAGATTGTCTAATTCTTCCAAATGCACTGCCGTTATGGCTTTATGTCAACTTCAGCAAGATGAAGAAGGTTAATTATCTTAAATATTTGATGTTAATGATTTGAAGAAATTCAATATCTATTGCTAAATATGTATATACAAGAAAATCTACTTTATACCTGAATATAAGATTGTCGAATTCTTCCGAATGCACTGCCGTTATGGCTTTATGTCAACTTCAGCAAGATGAAGAAGGTTAATTATCTTAAATATTTGATATTAATGATTTGAAGCAACTCAATATCGACTGCTAAATGTGTATATACAAGAAAATCTACTTTATACCTGAATGTAAGATTGTCTAATTCTTCCGAATGCACTGCCGTTATGGCTTTATGTCAACTTCAGCAAGATGAAGAAGGTTAATTATCTTAAATATTTGATGTTAATGATTTGAAGAAATTCAATATCTATTGCTAAATATGTATATACAAGAACATCTACTTTATACCTGATTGTCCAATTCTTCCGAATGCACTGCCGTTATGGCTTTATGTCAACTTCAGCAAGATGAAGAAGGTTAATTATCTTAAATATTTGATATTAATGATTTAAAGCAACTCAATATTGACTGCTAAATGTGTATATACAAGAAAATCGACTTTATACCTGAATATAAGATTGTCTATTTCTTCCGAATGCACTGCCGTTATGGCTTTATGTCAACTTCAGCAAGATGAAGAAGGTTAATTATCTTAAATATTTGATGTTAATGATTTGAAGCAACTCAATATCGACTGCTAAATGTGTATATACAAGAAAATCTACTTTATACCTGAATATAAGATTGTCGAATTCTTCCAAATGCACTGCCGTTATGGCTTTATGTCAACTTCAGCAAGATGAAGAAGGTTAATTAACTTAAATATTTGATGTTAATGATTTGAAGCAACTCAATATCGACTGCTAAATGTGTATATACAAGAAAATCGACTTTATACCTGAATATAAGATTGTCGAATTCTTCCAAATGCACTGCCGTTATGGCTTTATGTCAACTTCAGCAAGATGAAGAAGGTTAATTAACTAAATATTTGATGTTAATGATTTGAAGCAACTCAATATCGACTGCTAAATGTGTATATACAAGAAAATCGACTTTATACCTGAATATAAGATTGTCGAATTCTTCCAAATGCACTGCCGTTATGGCTTTATGTCAACTTCAGCAAGATGAAGAAGGTTAATTAACTTAAATATTTGATGTTAATGATTTGAAGCAACTCAATATCGACTGCTAAATGTGTATATACAAGAAAATCGACTTTATACCTGAATATAAGATTGTCGAATTCTTCCAAATGCACTGCCGTTATGGCTTTATGTCAACTTCAGTAAGATGAAGAAGGTTAATTAACTTAAATATTTGATGTTAATGATTTGAAGCAACTCAATATCGACTGCTAAATGTGTATATACAAGAAAATCGACTTTATACCTGAATATAAGATTGTCGAATTCTTCCGAATGCACTGCCGTTATGGCTTTATGTCAACTTCAGTAAGATGAAGAAGGTTAATTAACTTAAATATTTGATATTAATGATTTAAAGCAACTCAATATCGACTGCTAAATGTGTATATACAAGAAAATCGACTTTATACCTGAATATAAGATTGTCGAATTCTTCCAAATGCACTGCCGTTATGGCTTTATGTCAACTTCAGTAAAATGAAGAAGGTTAATTAACTTAAATATTTGATGTTAATGATTTGAAGCAACTCAATATCGACTGCTAAATGTGTATATACAAGAAAATCGACTTTATACCTGAATATAAGATTGTCGAATTCTTCCAAATGCACTGCCGTTATGGCTTTATGTCAACTTCAGCAAGATGAAGAAGGTTAATTAACTTAAATATTTGATGTTAATGATTTGAAGCAACTCAATATCGACTGCTAAATGTGTATATACAAGAAAATCGACTTTATACCTGAATATAAGATTGTCTAATTCTTCCAAACGCACTGTCGCTATGGCTTTATGTCCACTTCAGCAAGATGAAGAAGGTTAATTAAATTAAATATTTGATGTTAATGATTTGAGCAAATCAATATCGACTGCTAAATGTGTATATACAAGAAAATCTACTTTATACCTGATTGTCTAATTCTTCCGAATGCACTGCCGTTATGGCTTTATGTCAGCTTCAGAAAGATGAAGAAGGTTAATTAACTTAAATATTTGATGTTAATGATTTGAAGAAATTCAATATCTATTGCTAAATATGTATATACAAGAAGATCGACTTTATACCTGAATATAAGATTGTCCAATTCTTCCGAATGCACTGCCGTTATGGCTTTATGTCAACTTCAGCAAGATGAAGAAGGTTAATTATCTTACATATTTGATATTTATGATTTAAAGCAACTCAATATCGACTGCTAAATGTGTATATACAAGAAAATCTACTTTACACCTGAATATAAGATTGTCGATTTCTTCCAAATGCACTGCCGTAATAGATATTGAATTTCTTCAAATCATTAACATCAAATATTTAAGGTAATTAACCTTCTTCATCTTGCTGAAGTTGACATAAAGCCATAACGGCAGTGCATTCGGAAGAATTAGACAATCAGGTATAAAGTAGATTTTCTTGTATATACACATTTAGCAGTCAATATTGAGTTGCTTTAAATCATTAACATCAAATATTTAAGATAATTAACCTTCTTCATCTTGCTGAAGTTGACATAAAGCCATAACGGCAGTGCATTCGGAAGAATTAGACAATCAGGTATAAAGTAGATTTTCTTGTATATACATATTTAGCAATAGATATTGAATTTCTTCAAATCATTAACATCAAATATTTAAGGTAATTAACCTTCTTCATCTTGCTGAAGTTGACATAAAGCCATAACGGCAGTGCATTTGGAAGAATTAGACAATCTTATATTCAGGTATAAAGTAGATTTTCTTGTATATACACATTTAGCAGTCAATATTGAGTTGCTTTAAATCATTAATATCAAATATTTAAGGTAATTAACCTTCGTCATCTTGCTGAAGTTGACATAAAGCCATAACGGCAGTTCATTCGGAAGAATTAGACAATCAGGCATAAAGCAGATTTTCTTGTATATACATATTTAGCAATAGATATTGATTTTCTTCAAATCATTAACATCAAATATTTAAGTTAATTAACCTTCTTCATCTTGCTGAAGTTGACATAAAGCCATAACGGCAGTGCATTTGGAAGAATTAGACAATCTTATATTCAGGTATAAAGTAGATTTTCTTGTATATACACATTTAGCAGTCAATATTGAGTTGCTTTAAATCATTAATATCAAATATTTAAGATAATTAACCTTCTTCATCTTGCTGAAGTTGACATAAAGCCATAACGGCAGTGCATTCGGAAGAATTAGACAATCAGGTATAAAGTAGATTTTCTTGTATATACATATTTAGCAATAGATATTGAATTTCTTCAAATCATTAACATCAAATATTTAAGTTAATTAGCCTTCTTCATCTTATGAAGTTGACATAAAGCCATAACCGCAGTGCATTTGGAAGAATTAGACAATCTTATGTTCAGGTATAAAGTAGATTTTCTTGTATATACACATTTAGCAGTCGGTATTGAGTTGCTTCAAATCATTAACATCAAATGTTTAAGTCAATTAACCTTCTTCATTTTACCGAAGTTGACATAAAGCCATAACGGCAGTGCATTTGGAAGTACTCGACAATCAGGTATAAAGTAGATTTTCTTGTATATACACATTTAGCAGTCGATATTGAGTTGCTTCAAATCATTAACATCAAATATTTAAGTTAATTAACCTTCTTCATCTTGCTGAAGTTGACATAAAGCCATAACGGCAGTGCATTTGGAAGAATTCGACAATCTTATATTCAGGTATAAAGTCGATTTTCTTGTATATACACATTTAGCAGTCGATATTGAGTTGCTTCAAATCATTAACATCAAATATTTAAGATAATTAACCTTCTTCATCTTGCTGAAGTTGACATAAAGCCATAACGGCAGTGCATTCGGAAGAATTAGACAATCAGGTATAAAGTAGATTTTCTTGTATATACATATTTAGCAATAGATATTGAATTTCTTCAAATCATTAACATCAAATATTTAAGATAATTAACCTTCTTCATCTTGCTGAAGTTGACATAAAGCCATAACGGCAGTGCATTTGGAAGAATTAGACAATCAGGTATAAAGTAGATTTTCTTGTATATACACATTTAGCAGTCAATATTGAGTTGCTTTAAATCATTAATATCAAATATTTAAGATAATTAACCTTCTTCATCTTGCTGAAGTTGACATAAAGCCATAACGGCAGTGCATTCGGAAGAATTATGCAATCAGGTATAAAGTACCTTTTCTTGTATATACATATTTAGCAATCGATATTGAATTTCTTCAAATCATTAACATCAAATATTTAAGTTAATTAACCTTCTTCATCTTGCTGAAGTTGACATAAAGCCATAACGGCAGTGCATTTGGAAGAATTAGACAATCTTATATTCAGGTATAAAGTAGATTTTCTTGTATATACACATTTAGCAGTCGATATTGAGTTGCTTCAAATCATTAATATCAAATATTTAAGATAATTAACCTTCTTCATCTTGCTGAAGTTGACATAAAGCCATAACGGCAGTGCATTCGGAAGAATTAGACAATCAGGTATAAAGTAGATTTTCTTGTATATACATATTTAGCAATAGATATTGAATTTCTTCAAATCATTAACATCAAATATTTAAGTTAATTAACCTTCTTCATCTTGCTGAAGTTGACATAAAGCCATAACGGCAGTGCATTTGGAAGAATTAGACAATCTTATATTCAGGTATAAAGTCGAGTTTCTTGTATATACACATTTAGCAGTCGATATTGAGTTGCTTCAAATCTTTAATATCAAATATTTAAGATAATTAACCTTCTTCATCTTGCTGAAGTTGACATAAAGCCATAACGGCAGTGCATTTTGAAGAAATAGACAATCTTATATTCAGGTATAAAGTAGATTTTCTTGTATATACATATTTAGCAGTCGATATTGAATTTCTTCAAATCATTAACATCAAATATTTAAGTTAATTAACCTTCTTCATCTTGCTGAAGTTGACATAAAGCCATAACGGCAGTGCATTTGGAAGAATTAGACAATCTTATATTCAGGTATAAAGTAGATTTTCTTGTATATACACATTTAGCAGTCAATATTGAGTTGCTTTAAATCATTAATATCAAATATTTAAGATAATTAACCTTCTTCATCTTGCTGAAGTTGACATAAAGCCATAACGGCAGTGCATTCGGAAGAATTAGACAATCAGGTATAAAGTAGATTTTCTTGTATATACATATTTAGCAATAGATATTGAATTTCTTCAAATCATTAACATCAAATATTTAAGGTAATTAACCTTCTCCATCTTGCTGAAGTTGACATAAAGCCATAACGGCAGTGCATTTGGAAGAATTAGACAATCAGGTATAAAGTAGATTTTCTTGTATATACACATTTAGCAGTCAATATTGAGTTGCTTTAAATCATTAATATCAAATATTTAAGATAATTAACCTTCTTCATCTTGCTGAAGTTGACATAAAGCCATAACGGCAGTGCATTCGGAAGAATTCGACAATCAGGTATAAAAGTAGATTTTCTTGTATATACACATTTAGCAGTCAATATTGAGTTGCTTTAAATCATTAACATCAAATATTTAAGATAATTAACCTTCTTCATCTTGCTGAAGTTGACATAAAGCCATAACGGCAGTGCATTTGGAAGAATTAGACAATCTTACATTCAGGTATAAAGTAGATTTCCTTGTATATACACATTTAGCAGTCAATATTGAGTTGCTTTAAATCATTAATATCAAATATTTAAGATAATTAACCTTCTTCATCTTGCTGAAGTTGACATAAAGCCATAACGGCAGTGCATTTGGAAGAATTGGACAATCAGGTATAAAGTAGATGTTCTTGTATATACATATTTAGCAATAGATATTGAATTTCTTCAAATCATTAACATCAAATATTTAAGATAATTAACCTTCTTCATCTTGCTGAAGTTGACATAAAGCCATAACGGCAGTGCATTCGGAAGAATTAGACAATCTTATATTCAGGTATAAAGTAGATTTTCTTGTATATACACATTTAGCAGTCAATATTGAGTTGCTTTAAATCATTAATATCAAATATTTAAGATAATTAACCTTCTTCATCTTGCTGAAGTTGACATAAAGCCATAACGGCAGTGCATTCGGAAGAATTAGACAATCAGGTATAAAGTAGATTTTCTTGTATATACATATTTAGCAATAGATATTGAATTTCTTCAAATCATTAACATCAAATATTTAAGGTAATTAACCTTCTTCATCTTGCTGAAGTTGACATAAAGCCATAACGGCAGTGCATTTGGAAGAATTAGACAATCTTATATTCAGGTATAAAGTCGATTTTCTTGTATATACACATTAAGCGGTCGATATTGAGTTGCTTCAAATCAATAACATCAAATATTTAAGATAATTAGCCTTATTCATCTTACCGAAGTTGACACAAAGCCATAACGGCAGTGCATTTGGAAGAATTCGACAATCTTATATTCAGGTATAAAGACGATTTTCTTGTATATACATATTTAGCAATCGATATTGAGTTGCTTCAAATCATTAACATCAAATATTTAAGTTAATTAACCTTCTTCATCTTGCTGAAGTTGACATAAAGCCATAACGGCAGTGCATTTGGAAGAATTCGACAATCTTATATTCAGGTATAAAGTCGATTTTCTTGTATATACACATTTAGCAGTCGATATTGAGTTGCTTCAAATCATTAACATCAAATATTTAAGTAATTAACCTTCTTCATCTTGCTGAAGTTGACATAAAGCCATAACGGCAGTGCATTTGGAAGAATTCGACAATCTTATATTCAGGTATAAAGTCGATTTTCTTGTATATACACATTTAGCAGTCGATATTGAGTTGCTTCAAATCATTAACATCAAATATTTAAGTTAATTAACCTTCTTCATCTTGCTGAAGTTGACATAAAGCCATAACGGCAGTGCATTTGGAAGAATTCGACAATCTTATATTCAGGTATAAAGTCGATTTTCTTGTATATACACATTTAGCAGTCGATATTGAGTTGCTTCAAATCATTAACATCAAATATTTAAGAGAATTAACCTTCTTCATCTTGCTGAAGTTGACATAAAGCCATAACGGCAGTGCATTTGGAAGAATTCGACAATCTTATATTCAGGTATAAAGTCGATTTTCTTGTATATACACATTTAGCAGTCGATATTGAGTTGCTTCAAATCATTAACATCAAATATTTAAGATAATTAACCTTCTTCATCTTGCTGAAGTTGACATAAAGCCATAACGGCAGTGCATTTGGAAGAATTCGACAATCTTATATTCAGGTATAAAGTCGATTTTCTTGTATATACACATTTAGCAGTCGATATTGAGTTGCTTTAAATCATTAACATCAAATATTTAAGTAATTAACCTTCTTCATCTTGCTGAAGTTGACATAAAGCCATAACGGCAGTGCATTTGGAAGAATTCGACAATCTTATATTCAGGTATAAAGTCGATTTTCTTGTATATACACATTTAGCAGTCGATATTGAGTTGCTTTAAATCATTAACATCAAATATTTAAGATAATTAACCTTCTTCATCTTGCTGAAGTTGACATAAAGCCATAACGGCAGTGCATTTGGAAGAATTCGACAATCTTATATTCAGGTATAAAGTCGATTTTCTTGTATATACACATTTAGCAGTCGATATTGAGTTGCTTCAAATCATTAATATCAAATATTTAAGATAATTAACCTTCTTCATCTTGCTGAAGTTGGCATAAAGCCATAACGGCAGTGCATTCGGAAGAATTAGACAATCAGGTATAAAGTGTATTTTCTTGCATATACACACTTAGCAGTCGATATTGAGTTTCTTCAAATCATTAACATCAAATATTTAAGGTAATTAACCTTCTTCATCTTGCTGAAGTTGACATAAAGCCATAACGGCAGTGCATTCGGAAGAATTAGACAATCAGGTATAAAGTAGATTTTCTTGTATATACACATTTAGCAGTCGATATTGAGTTGTTTCAAATCATTAACATCAAATATTTAAGGTAATTAACCTTCTTCATCTTGCTGAAGTTGACATAAAGCCATAACGGCAGTGCATTCGGAAGAATTAGACAATCAGGTATAAAGTAGATTTTCTTGTATATACACATTTAGCAGTCAATATTGAGTTGCTTTAAATCATTAATATCAAATATTTAAGATAATTAACCTTCTTCATCTTGCTGAAGTTGACATAAAGCCATAACGGCAGTGCATTCGGAAGAATTATACAATCAGGTATAAAGTAGATTTTCTTGTATATACATATTTAGCAATAGATATTGAATTTCTTCAAATCATTAACATCAAATATTTAAGGTAATTAACCTTCTTCATCTTGCTGAAGTTGACATAAAGCCATAACGGCAGTGCATTTGGAAGAATTAGACAATCTTATATTCAGGTATAAAGTAGATTTTCTTGTATATACATATTTAGCAATCGATATTGATTTGCTTTAAATCATTAAATGTAACTTATTTAAGTTAACTAGCCTCCTTCATCTTACCGAAGATGACATAAAGCCATAACGGCAGTGCATTTGGAAGAATTCGACAAACTTATATTCAGGTATAAAGTCGATTTTCTTGTATATACACATTTAGCAGTCGATATTGAGTTGCTTCAAATCATTAACATCAAATATTTAAGTTAATTAACCTTCTTCATCTTGCTGAAGTTGACATAAAGCCATAACGGCAGTGCATTTGGAAGAATTCGACCATCTTATATTCAGGTATAAAGTCGATTTTCTTGTATATACACATTTAGCAGTCGATATTGAGTTGCTTCAAATCATTAACATCAAATATTTAAGTTAAATAACCTTCTTCATCTTGCTGAAGTTGAAATAAAGCCATAACGGCAGTGCATTCGGAAGAATTAGACAATCTTATATTCAGGTATAAAGTCGATTTTCTTGTATATACACATTTAGCAGTCAATACTGATTTGCTTCAAATCATTGACATCAAATATTTAAGATAATCAACCTTCTTCATCTTGCTGAAGTTGACATAAAGCCACAACGGCAGTGCATTTGGAAGAATTCGACAATCTTATATTCAGTCGATTTTCTTGTATATACACACTTAGTAGTCGATATCGAGTTGCCCTAATTCATTAGTGTGACTTATTTAAGTTAACTAGCCTCCTTCATCTTACCGAAGTTGACATAAAGCCATAACGGCAGTGCATTTGGAAGAATTCGACAATTTCATATTCAGGTACAAAGTAGATTTTCTTGTATATACACATTTAGCAGTCCATATTGAGTTGCTTCAAATCATAACATCAAATATCTAAGTTAATTAACCTTCTCCATTTTACTGAAGTTGACGTAAAGCCATAACGGCAGTGCATTTGGAAGAATTCGACAATTTTATATTCAGGTATAAAGTCGATTTTCTTGTATATACATATTTAGCAGTCAATATTGAGTTGCTTTAAATCATTAACATCAAATATTTT
>NW_026091048.1:0-11298 GCF_024586455.1 Bactrocera neohumeralis
TATCATCGTTGCCAAATTATAAATTGAATATTATTAAAATCAAGATATGTATGAGTACATATGTATGAACATACAATATACAAACCCATATTTCTACCTGTGAACTGGTTTAAAGTCATCCAATAAGCTAAAATTTAAAATTATTAACTTTTTAATACACTCTGATATATGTATGTATACTAAACGATTTAGATTTATATCAACAAATAAGTGTGTTTATTTAATTATTTGTGAATTAGTCAAAGAAATAAAGCACCTATTATATATGTACATACACACATATGTAGTTACTTCATATTTTTATACACTCACATGTTATACTCTAGTTTTTAACCTAACACTTGTTTGTATCATCTAAAACTAATCAAGATAGATACATATAAGTAGAATTGTATATACATACATATTTTTTTACAAATGAAATTATTGAATTATGTATGACTGTATGTCCGTGCAAGCAATAACTTATGGGTCATAGGATTACTTATGTTCATTAAAAATCAAACATCAAAATAATTTTCGATCGGAAACTTTTAGGCGATCATTGATACCGTCGATAACCTGCTTTACCAAAAGTAAACTGTTTTATCAACACGATACGAAAGAAAGATTGTATACAGGATACATCTGTACCTGTGTTACTGGCATACCTAAATAAAAGCATTTACACCGACGCGGCATCCTTAAATAAACAACAAAAATAAAAGGACACCTAATTTCTAAAATTAGTACAAGTAAAAAATGCAAAGCGAATTACAATTTTATAGGCATTAAACATCTTGCGTCAAGAAATTTTTTAAGACAAATTACTAAAATTAATTTTGACCCGCTGTCAAAATCGAATGGTTCATTGCCGCCGTGTTTATTAAGGTATACAAAATCTATGGCATGAGGATTTGTTGAGAGTAACTTTAGCCGCTGCTTTTAAATTGTATAAATTGGTGTCTTACTTCGGATCCCATCCGAAAAGTTTTCTGCAGTTACAGAACATCTAAAATTTTTGAACGTCCTTTAACCCTTCAATACATGTATGTATGTATAATGCTTAACTCCTTTTCCAGTGGACCTAAAAGTTACTGGGGAACCACCCCTGTTTTTCAGATATTTAATTGCAAATTTAAAATTAGTCCAAACTTGCAAAATGAACCATTTTTCGTCTTTATAAAAATGCCTTTTAAGCACATGTTTACTTCAATTTGATTTTTGTTAAAGTGTTTTGTCTCTTGTCTCTTGTCACTAAAATACACTTTTAAACATTATTTACGACGTCTTTAGCAATTTAACATAAATTTTTACAAATGCCTTACGCTCTCCAACGGATATATTGGGTAGTCGAAAGAGTCTTTTACGTATTTCTAATCAAACTTCAACTTATTTTTATACCCTGAACAGGGTATATTAAGTTTGTCACGAAGTTTGTAACACCCAGAAGGAATCGTCGGAGACCCTATAAAGTATATATATAATTGATCAGTATGTTGAGCTGAGTCGATTTAGCCATGTCCGTCTGTCTGTCCGTCCGTCTGTCTGTATATATACGAACTAGTCCCTCAGTTTTTAAGATATAGTTTTGAAATTTGGCAAACGTCATTTTCTCTTCAAGAAGCTGCTCATTTGTCGGAACTACCGATATCGGACCACTATAGCATATAGCTTCCATACACACTGAATACATAGTTACTAACAGTAAGTTAACGTTTTTTCTTGTTTTTATATTTATAATAATAAATTAATAAATAAATATGTACAATTTTGGTCGACCACTTTTTGCCATTTTTCCGCAAGAGACATTATTCCATCAGTATAAAACTTTCGTCGTTTAAATCGAAATTCAAAACGGAAGCGAGCGAACCATTGTTGTACTACACGAACTGATACAGCATCGTCTCTGTAAACTTCACAAATTTCATTGGTGGCTTGCGTGGCATTCTTCCCTTTTTTATACAAAAATTTCAAAATATAGCGAATTTCTTTATTATTTTCACTCATTTTTGAACAGCTGTAACTTCTTTTCAACTTCCCGATTTTTTTTTTTTTTAAAATGAAGCTTAAAAATCTCACCTTTCCATCACTCTATAGTATGACACAAAGACAACATCTATTGACAAAATATGAAAATACATCAATATTTCGACAAAAATTCTCGATTCAATGAAATTTCGAAATTAGCGTCCCTCTATTAGCCATCGAGTCGGTAAGTGAGTTCAACATGATCGAAGAATTTTTTTTTTTCGATACGCTTTCAATGATGTCAACGTAATTTGTTTCGATCGAATCAGGGATGGCACATTTTAGCCCGGCAAAAGTTAGCAAAGTGCGAACGAGGGCAGAACAGTTACGGCAATACTGACATTGTACACAAATTACAGAGCGGATATATTACTTCATATTGGAATTGTACAGTTGGATGAATAGAACGAGGTAAAAATAATTTGAAGGTTTTAGAGTTTCGCATTAATATTTCTTGTTATTTACCTTTGTATAGTGGGAATTTATAATCACAGTTAGGAAAAAAATTATATAAGTTATACTTGTATCTAAAAAACAATTTTATTTAATAAGAAAAAAACACATTTTAAAACTCAACAACACCTTATGGTTGTTCCTATTTTGTTCACACCACTGTACATGTGATAGAACATTTAATGGTGGTGATGCCAGTTGTAAAAATTCATTTTAGTTTCAATTGGGAAAACTTTTTCTCAAGTTGTGGACTTTTTGTACGTACATATGCAAGGTAGTTTTATATATCTACATAAAAAAGAAAAGATACTTGTGACCATAATACAAGTATATGTATATGTATTTTCTTTAAACATATTGCAGTTCCATTTAATGAAAATGCTAATATAAATAATATATGATTTGTGATATTTCCAGTTTGGTTGTTTTACAAAATATTTAAACAATTGAGGTTTTTTTCTATAATTTTAAATTTTAAGGATCTAAGTTGCCTCTGGAAATGTATTAAAAATAACAATACGCCCTTTAGAAAGGGGAACACATATTTTCAAAAATAAGAAATCGTCAAGTGAAAATGTATTTTGCACTTGGTATGGCAGTATTAATTGAGAGTAGCTAATCAGATCCTTGTGACATTTACTACAGTGGTCATATAAAAGAGCGCAAATTTCGGTATAGGATTCGTGGTGGGAGAAAGACTCCGTCGCCGACTACTATAATTCACTCCGGTGAATGAACGTCTAGCCACAATCCGCATCAAAGCGAGGTTCTTCAACATATCGCTGATTTGCGCTCACGAACGAAAAGGGACGATGTGACCAAAGATGCCTTCTATGAGCGCTTGGAGCGCGCTTATGAGAGCTGCCCCCGCCACGATGTCAAAATCGTGCTTGGCGACTTTAACGCAAGGGTGGCCAAAGAAGGTATATTTGGCACTACGGTAAACCAAGTTCAGCCTCCACGACGAAACATCCCAAAATGGGTTGAGGCTGATTGACTTCGCCGGGGCCCGAAATATGGTTATCTGTAGTACTAGATTCCAGCACAAGAAGATTCATCAAGCTACCTGGCTGTCTCCGGGTCGAAAAGCCACCAACCAGATCGATCATGTTGTGATAGACGGAAGACACGTTTCCAGTGTTCTAGATGTGCGTACACTCCGAGGTCCTAACATCGACTCGGACCACTATCTTGTTGCAGCCAAGATTCGCACCCGCCTCTGTGCAGCAAAAAACGCACGTCAACAAACACAAGGAAGGTTCGACGTCGAGAAGCTGCAATCACAACAGACAGCCGAACGATTTTCTACTCGGCTTGCACTCCTGCTCTCTGAGAGCACTCGTCAACAACTCGGTATAAGGGAACTGTGGGACGGCTTTCGAACTCCTTATGTACAGCTGCATCCGAAACCATTGGTTTTCGGAAAGTGCAAAAGAACAGCTGGTACGACGAGGAGTGCCGTGTCGCAGCGGAGAGAAAACTGACTGCCTACCTCGCAACGTTACGATCGACCACAACACGTGCGGGATGGGATAGATACCGAGAGTTGAAGAGGGAAGCGAGACGCATCTGCAGACAGAAAAAGAAAGAGGCCGAAATGCGTGAGTACGAAAAGCTTGATAAGCTGGCCGACAGGGGTAATGCTCGAAAATTCTACGAACAAATGCGGCGGCTAACAGAAGGTTTCAAAACCGGAGCATACTCTTGTAGAACCCCCAAAGGTGATCTAGTCACCGATGCCCAGAGCATACCTAAATTATGGAGGGAAAACTTCTCCAGGCTGCTGAATGGCAGTGAACGCACAACGCCAGGAGAAGGCGAACCCGATTCCCCAATCGATGACGATGGAGCAGACGTTCCATTGCCCGACCATGAAGAAGTTCGAATAGCAATTACCCGCCTGAAGAACAACAAAGCGGCGGGGCCGATGGATTACCGGCCGAGCTATTCAAACACGGCGGCGAAGAACTGATAAGGAGCATGCATCAGTTTCTTTGTAAAATATGGTCGGACGAAAGCATGCCCAACCATGGAAAAAGGAGACCCCCAATTTACTCCAACTACCGTGGGATTAGCCTCAACATCGCGCAACATTAGGTTCTATCGAGCGTATTGTGTGAAAGATTAAAGCCCGCCGTCAACAAACTGATTGGACCTTATCAATGTGGCTTTAGATGTGAAAAATCACCAAACTGACCAGATATTCACCATGCGCCAAATTTTGGAAAAGACCCGTGAAAGGAGAATCCACACACACCACCTCTTCGTCGATTTCAAAGCAGCTTTCGATAGCACGAAAAGGAGCTGCCTTTATGCCGCGATGTCTGAATTTGGTATCCCCGCAAAACTAATATGGCTGTGTAAACCCGCAAAGCTCCGTCAGAATCGGGAAGGACCTCTCTCTCCGAGCGACTCCTATCGTGCGACTTCTTCAACCTGCTTCTGGAGAAAAAGTTCGAGCGGCAGAACTAAATAGAGAAGGTACCATCTTCTATAAGAGGGTACAGCTGCTGGCGTACGCCGACGATATTGATATTATCGGCCTCAACACCCGCGCCGTTAGTTCTGCTTTCTCCAGGCTGGACAAGGAAGCACAGAAAATGGGTCTGGCAGTGAATGAGGGCAAGACGAAATATCTCCTGTCATCAAACAGTCGTCGCACTCGCGACTTGGACTTCACTTGGTAGCGAAAAGAAGAAACGCGCTGTTGTTAACTCGGCTATAATCGCGTAAACGGTGTCTACGCCAATTAAGAAGAAGAAGATATAGTTTCGACAATATAGGCGAAGGTATTTCCTGACTTTAAACCAAGCAAGTTGTGAGAGAATAAAATGTTCGGTTACACCTTCGTTAAAATAGTGTTGTTAACATCCGAGGGTATTTAACCGGCATTGATTCTTGTAATAAAAGTATGAAATGTCCGGTTACACCCTACATGATTTTTCTTACTCATATATTTTAAATCTAACGTCGCATTTTTAGACACGCAGACATATTTTCAAAAATAAAATTAAACGAATTGGGGTTAACTTAAAAACTAAGTTGCGTGTTTATAAATGTAACAAAAGTATATACTTCTTAACTTAATATGCATTACACAAGTTTTTCGTAGGCTTAAGTCCTCGTCGTTTCAAATCATTCACTACTGATTCAATTGGTGCTCCTCGGGCCAAATACGTAGTTTTGGTAATCATTTTCCGAATTTTGTTATTCTGGTGGGAAGTAAGTTTTGCTGTCAAAGCTGTTTAAAATTGTTTCGTCCACTACAGGAAAGAAATTTTTTCGATATAGAGGATTTATCATTATTTCTTTGGTTTTTTCTTAATTTGTTTTCTACGTTTTCTTTTTCGCTGCTCTTCTTATGTGCTTTTTCACTAAAGTCTTCCCATTTGATGTCTTCTTTTCGGCCTTCAGCTATTTCCGAACGACGAAAATTTTGCTCTCGTTTCTTCAAAACTGCCTGGCTTCTTCACTTTCCATGTTTGATTGTTGTTCAGTAAGTTTGCCTCCTCTTGCTGTTTGAATTATTTCGTTCTTGAAGGTTGACCATGGGGTTGGTAATTGAGTTTTCACAACTGGCGTAAATTTTTTTGTATACCCATTCTTTCTCCTTCTTATTGAATTTACCCCAGTATCAACTTTATTTCGGGACACTCCAAACTGTTTGTCTTTCTTGTGGAATCTGGCTTTTGCCTAAACGGATTACTTTCCATTATCAAATCTTCTTCAACAAACGCGGATAGCACAATAAATGTTTAAAAAGTTATCGATATTAAACGAATCGATTAACGAATTTTTACTATGAACCTGTTGGATATACATCTTAAAGCCCGTCCAGTAGAAACTTTAATATATTAATATGTGTATCTTACTTTGTAAATTGATGAATCAGCTATGGTATAAATCAGGTAAGTCTTATACCATGTTTAGTCCGAAAATTTGAAGGGATTAGATTACCCGTGCGATTCTGTAACTTGAGACAGTCTCAAGTCTCTAAATTTGAGATTTTAAGTTAGAGACAATTTTTGAGACTTGAGATGATATTGCTATTCTGTAAGTGACAGTCACAAAATCTATAACATTTCATTATTCAGAGATGTTTTTACACTTGAATGAAAATAAATATGTCGATAACAAATATTAAATTTTCTATAAAAAAACATAATTATCAATGAATATAAAAATATATGTTGACTTTGTTTCATAATATTTACGAAATTTATGTAAAGTTGATTTATTTTTAACCTTTTCGTGTTTGAGTTCTTTACAAAGTATAAAAAAGGACAATTGATTAATATCTATGATGATCTTTATTCAGTATATTCAAAATGGCAGACAAGAGTTCTTTTTAGTTTTGTGACCTGCTAACTACCAGGTCTCAATATTTTGAGACTAACGCTTGAGACTGTTTAGTGAATAGTAACTAGTCTCAAATTGAGACTTTGCCTCAAAATGTCTCAAATAGAGACTAGAGACTGGTTACAGAATCCCGCTATACATTTAAGCCATTCACTAATCAGCCCGTTTTTTCACTTTTGTTGGAAAGACGAAAAATTAGAATAGCAACATATTTATTGAAAGAAACATTGTCATATAGTATTTTGTAATAAAATTATCTTCTTTACGTATTTTCCATATAATGGAAATTATGGATCAAATTTTATATGGGAAGTCAGATTTTCAGGAGAAATTACATTCATTGCTGTAAGAAAATGTGTTTATTTACTTTTTTCTGTTTGTTGTGTCTAAATCAGCTGTGATAATGTAATAGATTTTCATTGCTGACAACTTAGATGGCTTTGGCAAAATCAGAGTCGCACCGAGAGATTTGAGTGGATCAATTTCAAATCACTTCAATGCAATGATTTTGAACTGTTATTTTTGTGTGGCGAAATCTTGCCAGAGATAAATTTATAGGATTAGTAGGATAAACCCTTTTAACAGCCGAAATCGTGTGATTAAAGTGCTGAACACAATGACAACGACAGACTGCAGCAGCAACTGTGAACTGAAAATGGCGTTGTGCACTACATGAACATTCATAAGAAGGCAGCAACATAACAATGGCGCGGCATGTACAGAGACCCAACACAGCTGTCCATTTTGCATATACACAATTTCATTTTGGCCATACTAATACCTTTCACTTCAATGGAATTTTAATATTTTGTTCAAAGTGAAATTTTTTATGCAAAAATAAGTAAATAGGTATATTTATTTGTTTTTGATTATCAATTGTTATTACAAATGATATAATAGAGCTATTTTATGCTTTTATTTGTAAAATAACGTCAAGTTTGTTAGAGCTGTGAATAATTTTACATTTTACATATTAGTGGCATCACCACTCTACCTCCTCTTTCTATCTTCCATTCTACTGTCAACGCTACTATCGTTGGCAAAAATAGGAGGATATTGAAGTTAGCGAGAACGACAACTGTCGGCCTGCAGTCGTGTAGTCGTGCAGCTGTCAAAATAACACTGCCCATAAGAACGTGTGTATTTTAATATTTGACAGATGTCGTTTGCAGTCTGTCGTCGTCATTGTGTTAATAAGTGTCGGTCTGAACATGGTATTCATTAGCATTCCCCGATTTTGGTTAAAAGGGTGTGTACGGACAGAGGGAGAGGACTTATGGTTATTGAGATGGAAAGGTCAAATATTCAACTATTTAAAATGTGTTTCTCCTATTTATAATGAATTTTGCAATTATATTTTTAACTTTAATATCCGTTAACACTTCACTAATTTATTTCTACGCATTTATTTTATATTAAGTAGTGCAAAAATAACTTTAATTAAATATTTAATTAAATTAGTGATTAGATAAATAAATGATTGCACCGCACAACGTCTCAACTAGCACCAGCAATTTGTTGAGTTCTAAGATACTGGTAGGTGCTATTGAGGCGGTGTGATCCATGTTTGAAAACATTGATTTCGATAATCAAGCCGATTGAATCTAGGCCACGTGTCTCCACTTTCTTTTTCTTCAGTGTCCGTGCCACACTGTTATGAGTCAAAGGCACCTTCGATGTCAAGGTAAGCGCATAACATTGGCCTAGTTTCCAGCAAAATCTGTATCTCGGAGGTTAGCTGTTTGCAAGCAGTGTTGATCGATCTGCTGATTCGCATGCAGGGTGAATTTATCAGCGCCTTCGACCTTATTTCGTCGTCCACGATTTTCCATACCCTTTAGTAGGAAGAAAGTAAGACTGAGTAGTCCTTAATTCCCATTTTCGGTATAAATATCAGCTTTGCTGTCCTCCATAGTCCAAGGATATACAGTTGAACCTGCTATCCTTATTGCAGAACTTCGTATGAAAGATGCCGTCCGCCCCGGGAAATGAGTTTAGAGAACGAGTCCATAGCCCAGCTGACTGAGTCCGCAGTAAACAGTTTTTTTCGACTACCCAATATAGGCGGGATGGCTTATGTTAACGACAGGTACACACTGGTCTTCCTCAACTGTTCCAGAAAACGCGTTCGCAAGAGTGCCGTTCACTCTTCTCCGCACTGGTCGTATAAGTACCGTCATATATTTTAATCGCTAGAGCTTCATTTTTAGCCAGAGCTTAACAATCAGTCCTGCTGCCTCTGGTGTTAAGGAGACGTTTTCACAAAAATTCCTAAAATTATCCTACCTTACAGACCTAATCTTGTGTTATAGGTAGTTAAATTGCTCCCAGTTCCCAGTACTCTCTTGGCTTTGTTGATGAACAAAGCCTCCCATTACTAGTACATCCTCATTCATTAGATTATTACTAAAAAAATTTAATAGGGAGATTCACCTCGTCTTGCAGTCCTTACTACCTCATTCAATGTGGTGCGCGTTCTCGGAAAAAAGGCCGCTGCCAGGACAAAGTCCGCATTACGTTCAATGAGGATCGGTTCAATGAGGAACTGATCCTCATCTGCCCCATCCCTTGCATTAAATTCAGACTGAAGTTGTCTAGGAGCTTTTGAATTGGGCCTTCTGCATTCTCTCTTCAACGGACGGCTCCACTGTAACAGGGACTTTAAAATTTAAATGGCCTTTCTAGTTAAAAAACCTGCTCAATTTTCCATACTGGTGATGGGAAAATGGCCGAGCTTCGTTGCACCTGCATCTTTTCGTCTCGTACCTTTTTTTTGGTTGCCTTAACCTTTAGATAGTTTTGTTGACTACCGTGCTGAACCGATGATTCAAACTAAAGACTTTTTCCAGTTGAATTTATAGGACTCATCGTGACACACAAGTTCAATTTCAATCCGGAACCCTCCACTTTGCTTTCCGACCTTCCGTCTGCCGAGGTATTAATCCCTCTATTTTGGTTCTTGACGAGGCCCGATGCAACTCGTGTGGTTTTGCTTGGCATCTTGGAGAAGTACCGTCGAAGTGGGCACAATATCCTGCCCTCTCTTCACACATAGGATGGGGTCTTCCCGAAAAGTCTACTATCTAACTATAGCCAGTTAACACTTTCCTCATCCTTGCAGTCGATTTGGCACATAATCCCGCCTTTGAAGTACACCTAATGGAAAAGATACCGTGGTTCCCGCCACCTCCTGTACATATCTCCTCTTCCATGAGGAGAATTTGCAGAGCGGTACGTTCTTTCCAGAGTCGCCGCCGGGTAGTTCCAGGAGGCAGCACAGCCATCCGTTTGACGTTTCTTAACATGAAATCCACGTTAACCACTGTAGATAACATGATCATATCATCTTATTAAGATATCATGCTAAATATTTAGCCCTCAACTTTTTATAACAATTAGATATAAACTTAAAATTATAATGTAGATGGCCTCGCCCACTACAAAAATATTTTTATTCATTTTTTAGATATTTATGAATTTCAGAGAAATGCTCTTAACATATAAGTTACATTTTAAACAATTGAATTCTCTTGCTCTTGCAAGATTGCACGATGACACAAATGGAAAAACCTATACTGAAATATGCAAGCCCATGAGTGCACTTCATTGCAGAATCGAGTGATATATGAACAGCTGATTCGGTCAATTTACACAGAATTGGCGCACCTTCTGCATTCATTTTTACAAAGAACTGTAACAAATCTTTATAATTTAAATAAAGACTATAACATCTTTTTAAAACTTGCCTTCCTCAACAATTTAACACCGAACTATGTCTTTATGTAAAATGATAGCCATGACATATTTTACAGCCATTGCAAATATCTTTCTGCGTGTGTTTGTTGTTGTACCCGTGGAAAATTCTAAAGTCGTGCAATACGTGCACCGTGCAAGGCTTCCATAGGACAAGAGAATCCCTAATATTAATTCATAACGTGAAATCGGAATACTGAAGAAATTTAATGCTGGAAGAAATACTGAAGGCATTTGGACGTGAACTCTTTGAAAGAATTAAAAGAAGAAGTAACTGTTTACTGTCTGAACGTTATTTTTCAATAGTCTTCCTTCCTATAGGATAAAATGTGTGAGTGGACTGGTGGTGAAGCGCTCAATACAGTGCGACTACTGGACACATGGTGGGCGACTATTCACTCTTCCTTGGACTAGAGGACTTCGATGAAGCTGGAAAAAATTGTGTCCGTGGAAAGAATTTATTGTGGAGCTTATGCAACAAGCCGAGAAGGAGGTACAGTTCTTGCGCCAGACTAAACGCAAGCAACTTATATATGTGGACAGTTTCATCATACTTGGACGTAAAAAGTGCGACTGTATGATTAAGAACTATGTGAGGCCTCGGCGTTGGTTGGCACTCAATTTGAGTGCTGAATTTATTGTGCGCGAAATCTTCGCGTCATACACAAGCGCTGGTACTTTATTTATTGTGGACTTGAATAGAATGGTTTCGGCAACTACGGA
>NW_026091049.1:0-5829 GCF_024586455.1 Bactrocera neohumeralis
AAGGAATTTGCGCTGCAAAAATAACCGCGTTAAAGTGAAATAGCGTAAAAAGAGGTCGCGTAAAAAAAGGACTGAGTGTATACGAGAAATTAGTGGTAAAATAAATTTTAGCAAAACTACTGTCAGTGCTTTCCTTCAGAAATATGCGAAGACTAAGTCTTTAAAACGCAAAACGGGTTCCGGACGCCCGAAGAAGACAACTACCAAGGATGACCACCATATTAAACGAATTAGTATTCAGAACAGATTTAAAACAGCCGAAGACATCAGAAGCGAAATTCAGGAATCAAATCGAACCGAAATCAGTACGCGAACAGTACGACGGCGCCTTCAAGAAGCCGGACAAACTGCCCGTCGACCCGCCAAAAAACCACTATTGACGGTAAAAATGCGACAAAAACGCCTCCAATGAGCGAAACTACACAAAAATTCGACCAAAGAAGATTGGAGAAAGGTCATATTTTCGGATGAGTCCAAAATTAACATCTTCGGTTCAGACGGAATGTCGTACGTTCGCAGAAGAGTTGGTGAACGTTTCAGTAATGAGTGTGTCAAACGTAAGGTCAGGCAGGGGGGTAAAGTTCATATTTTTACGCTACCTGATATTGATTGCTTAATGTGTATGTATTTCAATTCTATCTTAATTTGAGATTGGACATTTCCAAATACCTTGATTGATGGAAATATTAACGCAATTAAATCACCAACAGATCTTACAGGAAAACCTGATACCTTCAATTGAAGAGCACTTTTCCTATATGGACAACATAATTTTTCAAGATGATTCTGCGCCATGCCATAAGCCAAATCGGTAAGTAACATTTTTTTATATTACATGATATTGAAACTTAATAACATTTCATTTTTACAAAGACATGGTTAATACACATTTTAATTTTTTTCTATAAACAAATATTTTTAGCAGAATTGGGTGTTTTATCACTGGACTGGACTGGGAACAGTCTGATATAAACATCAAAACGGCTAATTGGCACATCATGTAAAGCGCGGATAACATAAAGAGACCAAGAACTTGACCGAGTAATTGAAGACATTTGGTATAACGGTATACAGGCACAAATTTTACAGTAGTTGGTTGATTCCATGCCCGAACGAATAAAAGCCGTGACAAAAAACAAAGGAGGCGCCACGAAATATTAATTCAAGACATTTTGATGTTTTTATTACTTCTACTAATTAAAAAAAAAAAATCGAGTTTTCATTGTATCGCGTTTAGTTTTGAGAACATTTTTTATAAGTATCATAGTAGAAATTGAAATATCGGAAGTATTTTATTTCGGCTTCTAATAAAAAAATGGCTAATTATTTATTTTAAACTATAGTTATTTACTTTTGTTGCGAATACTTATATAAATCAAGTTTCATAAAAATTTTTTTTATATAAGTCCACATTTTTAAATAAAAACAAATAATCAAACATTTCTAAGGTGTCCTCTTTTTTTTGTCCGCTACTGTATGTACCAAAAAATCAATTTTACATCTGAATTTAAGATTGTAAAATTGTTCCAAATACACTGTCGCTATTGCTATTGGGCAACTCTATGACAACTCCAATAACATCAAAACGGGTAATTAGCAAAAATATGTGAAGTTCATATTTTTACGCTACCTGATATCGATTGCATATTGTGTATGTATCAAAAAATCGATTCTACACCTTAATTTAAGATTGTAAAATTGTTCCAGATACAATGTCGCTATTGCTGTAGGCCAACTCTATGACAACTCCAATAACATCAAAACGGCTAATTTGCATAAATATGTAAAGTTCATATTTTTACGCATCTTGATATCGATTGCATAATATGTATGTACCAAAAAATCAATTTTACACCTTAATTTAAGATTGTTAAATTGTTCCGAAAACATTGTCGCTATTGCTATAGGACAACTCTATGACAACTCCAATAACATCAAAACGGCTAATTTGCATAAATATGTAAAGTTCATATTTTTACGCATCTTGATATCGATTGCATAATATGTATGTACCAAAAAATCAATTTTACACCTTAATTTAAGATTGCAAAGTTGTTCCAAATACACTGTCGCTATTGCTATAGAACAACTCTATGACAACTCCAATAGCATCAAAACGGCTAATTTGCATAAATATGTAAAGTTCATATTTTTACGCATCTTGATATCGATTGCATAATATGTATGTACCAAAAAATCAATTTTACATCTTAATTTAAGATTGTAAAATTGTTCCAAATACACTGTCGCTATTGCTATAGAACAACTCTATGACAACTCCAATAACATCAAAACGGCTAATTTGCATAAATATGTAAAGTTCATATTTTTACGCATCTTGATATCGATTGCATAATATGTATGTACCAAAAAATCAATTTTACATCTTAATTTAAGATTGTAAAATTGTTCCAAATACACTGTCGCTATTGCTATAGAACAACTCTATGACAACTCCAATAACATCAAAACGGCTAATTTGCATAAATATGTAAAGTTCATATTTTTACGCATCTTGATATCGATTGCATAATATGTATGTACCATAAAATCAATTTTACACCTTAATTTAAGATTGCAAAGTTGTTCCAAATACACTGTCGCTATTGCTATAGAACAACTCTATGACAACTCCAATAGCATCAAAACGGCTAATTTGCATAAATATGTAAAGTTCATATTTTTACGCATCTTGATATCGATTGCATAATATGTATGTACCAAAAAATCAATTTTACATCTTAATTTAAGATTGTAAAATTGTTCCAAATACACTGTCGCTATTGCTATAGAACAACTCTATGACAACTCCAATAACATCAAAACGGCTAATTTGCATAAATATGTAAAGTTCATATTTTTACGCATCTTGATATCGATTGCATAATATGTATGTACCAAAAAATCAATTTTACACCTTAATTTAAGATTGCAAAATTGTTCCAAATACACTGCCGCTATTGCTATAGAACAACTCTATGACAACTCCAATAACATCAAAACGGCTAATTTGCATAAATATGTAAAGTTCATATTTTTACGCATCTTGATATCAATTGCATAATATGTATGTACCAAAAAATCAATTTTACATCTTAATTTAAGATTGTAAAATTGTTCCAAATACACTGTCGCTATTGCTATAGAACAACTCTATGACAACTCCAATAGCATCAAAACGGCTAATTTGCATAAATATGTAAAGTTCATATTTTTACGCATCTTGATATCGATTGCATAATATGTATGTACCAAAAAATCAATTTTACATCTTAATTTAAGATTGTAAAATTGTTCCAAATACACTGTCGCTATTGCTATAGAACAACTCTATGACAACTCCAATAACATCAAAACGGCTAATTTGCATAAATATGTAAAGTTCATATTTTTACGCATCTTGATATCGATTGCATAATATGTATGTACCAAAAAATCAATTTTACATCTTAATTTAAGATTGTAAAATTGTTCCAAATACACTGTCGCTTATGCTATTGGGCAACTCTATGACAACTCCAATAACATCAAAACGGGTAATTAGCAAAAATATGTGAAGTTCATATTTTTACGCTACCTGATATCGATTGCATATTGTGTATGTATCAAAAAATCGATTCTACACCTTAATATAAGATTGTGAAATTGCTCCAAATACACTGTCGCTATTGCTATTGGGCAACTCTATGACAACTCCAATAACATCAAAACGGCTAATTTGCATAAATATGTAAAGTTCATATTTTTACGCATCTTGATATCGATTGCATAATATGTATGTATCAAAAAATCAATTGTACACCTTGATTTTAGATTGCAAAATTGTTCCAAATACACTGTCGCTATTGCTATAGAACAACTCTATGACAACTCCAATAACATCAAAACGGCTAATTTGCATAAATATGTAAAGTTCATATTTTTACGCATCTTGATATCGATTGCATAATATGTATGTACCAAAAAATCAATTTTACACCTTAATTTAAGATTGTAAAATTGTTCCAAATACACTGTCGCTATTGCTATAGAACAACTCTATGACAACTCCAATAACATCAAAACGGCTAATTTGCATAAATATGTAAAGTTCATATTTTTACGCATCTTGATATCGATTGCATAATATGTATGTACCAAAAAATCAATTTTACACCTTAATTTAAGATTGTAAAATTGTTCCAAATACACTGTCGCTATTGCTATAGAACAACTCTATGACAACTCCAATAACATCAAAACGGCTAATTTGCATAAATATGTAAAGTTCATATTTTTACGCATCTTGATATCGATTGCATAATATGTATGTACCAAAAAATCAATTTTACACCTTAATTTAAGATTGTAAAATTGTTCCAAATACACTGTCGCTATTGCTATAGAACAACTCTATGACAACTCCAATAACATCAAAACGGCTAATTTGCATAAATATGTAAAGTTCATATTTTTACGCATCTTGATATCGATTGCATAATATGTATGTACCAAAAAATCAATTTTACACCTTAATTTAAGATTGTAAAATTGTTCCAAATACACTGTCGCTATTGCTATAGACTAACTCTATGACAACTCCAATAACATCAAAACGGCTAATTTGCATAAATATGTAAAGTTCATATTTTTACGCATCTTGATATCGATTGCATAATATGTATGTACCAAAAAATCAATTTTACACCTTAATTTAAGATTTCAAAGTTGTTCCAAATACACTGTCGCTATTGCTATAGAACAACTCTGTGACAACTCCAATAGCATCAAAACGGCTAATTTGCATAAATATGTAAAGTTCATATTTTTACGCATCTTGATATCGATTGCATAATATGTATGTACCAAAAAATCAATTTTACACCTTAATTTAAGATTGTAAAATTGTTCCAAATACACTGTCGCTATTGCTATAGAACAACTCTATGACAACTCCAATAACATCAAAACGGCTAATTTGCATAAATATGTAAAGTTCATATTTTTACGCATCTTGATATCGATTGCATAATATGTATGTACCAAAAAATCAATTTTACATCTTAATTTAAGATTGTCAAAATTGTTCCAAATACACTGTCGCTATTGCTATAGAACAACTCTATGACAACTCCAATAACATCAAAACGGCTAATTTGCATAAATATGTAAAGTTCATATTTTTACGCATCTTGATATCGATTGCATAATATGTATGTACCAAAAAATCAATTTTACACCTTAATTTAAGATTGTAAAATTGTTCCAAATACACTGTCGCTATTGCTATAGAACAACTCTATGACAACTCCAATAACATCAAAACGGCTAATTTGCATAAATATGTAAAGTTCATATTTTTACGCATCTTGATATCGATTGCATAATATGTATGTACCAAAAAATCAATTTTACATCTTAATTTAAGATTGTAAAATTGTTCCAAATACACTGTCGCTATTGCTATAGAACAACTCTATGACAACTCCAATAACATCAAAACGGCTAATTTGCATAAATATGTAAAGTTCATATTTTTACGCATCTTGATATCGATTGCATAATATGTATGTACCAAAAAATCAATTTTACACCTTAATTTAAGATTGTAAAATTGTTCCAAATACACTGTCGCTATTGCTATAGAACAACTCTATGACAACTCCAATAACATCAAAACGGCTAATTTGCATAAATATGTAAAGTTCATATTTTTACGCATCTTGATATCGATTGCATAATATGTATGTACCAAAAAATCAATTTTACACCTTAATTTAAGATTTCAAAGTTGTTCCAAATACACTGTCGCTATTGCTATAGAACAACTCTGTGACAACTCCAATAGCA
>NW_026091050.1:0-9983 GCF_024586455.1 Bactrocera neohumeralis
CAAGCTTTGGGGGCCCCAGCCTAAAAAAATTTTAAAACACAATTTTAAAAATTTCTCGCTCGATTAGTCAGGGAATGAAAAGGGAAAGGGTGACTGGTTTGGCATAAGTAAATCTTTTTTTCGGAAAGGGCTGAAAGTCTCTAACCCTCTTCAACTAATGAAAATATTAAAAGATAAGGATACGGTGCTTGAAATGGTCGATAGGATTAGAAAGATGGCAAGAGAGACATCTCTCGCGAGCCCTTTCGTGCGAATGCGTTCTTGTTCCACTCATCTCACCCTGATAAAGCGTTCTTTTTTCAAAAAAGTACCGTAAACAGGTCTATTTACGGACATGGTTGATCATGCGTATTCTGATTTCACATTCATAAGGAATCATGGGAATAGAGAGGGAAAAACTGACCAGAAATTAATGTTCAATAAAGCTCTATTGGTCGTATTAAGACGTCTGAAGACGAAAAAAATAATTAAATATTTATTTACAATTGTCGGGTATTTTTACATATATAATATATGCATTTTATAATTTATATATTATATATTTTATAGGGTTTTCGACATTTTCTTCTATGTACTACAAAACTTTCGTGGCTAACCTTTCAGGGTATAAATACTATCTGAACACTAGTAGAAGATAGAAGGCACGAAACACCAGCTTAATCAGCTCCGTTGATACAAGACCATATGGGCACATACAAAATATATACATATGTAAAAATCCCCAAAAGCAAAGCAAACATTTTGCTCATATACACATACATAAGCTCGTGAAGCAACATTATTTCGGATGCCCTCCAGTTGTTTGTTATTCTTTATGTTTCTTGCGTGTTAGCTAATGACTATCGTACAACGGTTGTCTGCTTTTAGGCGCAAGCCAATCACGCCTATTAACCACTATCATAAATTTGAGAGAAAATATTGATTTCACTGCGTAGTAATGAGTGTGAAAATCTTTTTATAGCATCTAAATCATTTATATGTATGTTGGCATACACAAACACACCAACACATACTATATGTGTAAGACAGACATTAATGATGAAAGTCTGTGCCGAAGGACTTAGTGTTCTTTTATTGCCGATATTCGATGGGCACATAGTGCCAAGTATTGTGAGTATATTCTGCTACATATAAGCACATTTGTGGGTGCATGCAATGGAAATAGGTATTCATGGAAATCGGTAGAGTAGTTCTCGAGAAATTTTGCTAATCGACTTCATAAACTCATTTTCGAGAAAAACGCGTTTTAAAAACGGGCACAAGCCTAGCTAGCCTCGACCAATCAAGTTCTCAAGGATGTATCTCGAAGAAAAAATCGGCAAACTCTATTCTTCAATATCGGACAATATTCTAGAGTTGTTATAGAATTTAATAAGACAACAAAACAATTCAATTTTTTGGAAAGGTTTGTTAAAAAAATACGAAAATTTCATACGTAGTACATGGGAGCTGGCGGTACCACCCGATTTATTCTGATACTCCATACCATCACCCATTATACGGACGGTCGGATATAATATGTTTGATTATCTCGATTAGGTCAAGTTTTCGCCTAATTTTATCCATTTTCACAAAATGCTATATTTGAAACACGTCCCCATTTTCCTTGAGATAACAGTGGTATATATTGGCCGATGCATCGGTATAAAGTCTCCTGGAAATTTGAATATCGTTGTTTAGCTATATGGGAGCTAAAGGAAGTATTGACAGAAATTATCCCAAAAAAATTTTTTTTTTCATTTATGCCACTCCAAAAACGTGCTGATTTTCAAAATCGAAATCATGTCACTTTTAAATGGAGCAAGCTCATCAGCGGGAATACCAAAACTAACCTCAAAATTGGTGCCACTGACTTCTTGCAATATTAAATACCTTCTCCAGCCGAGAATCTGCTCATTTGTAGTAACATCTGATATCGAACAACTACCATATGCTATACCTGTCATACTGTTTATATTTGTGAAAGGTGAAAAAACTAACGTTTTTGCTTGTTATTTTATAAAACAAAGTTTCATATCAATTTCAATATTGCAAGAGCGTTTTATAGAATACCGCCCAAATTCCATTTTCGTATTACAAAATTCACTTTTCATATTTTCTTGCATGAGATATTTAAAAAAATTTATCACTCCGAAGAAGTTTTTTTAAAACGATAAATTTAGAATACAGTCGCCATATAAACCAACCGGTCTCTGTTTATAAATTATCAAAAGTATGTACCAGAGTGTCAATATTTTGGCAATACTTTGAGCAAACACTGGCATATCAACTCATTGAAGACACGTTTTAGAGTCCACAAAAATAATATTGTTTGGCTTTTATGAGACAATCTCAAAACACATAACGCCCCGTGTCAATATAAGTATGTATATGCAAATAAAAATTTACAATGAGACATCATTTCGGTTTATAAACACAAATCTTCAAGTTTAACGGCGACCTTGAAACTGTCAAATTCAAAGTTACTCGTTGTTTGGCAAACATTTACGACCGAAGTACATAAATGCAACACACAACACACAAGCATGCACTTTAGGATATCTGTTATTAAAAAACTGTTTTTTTTTCAAACTCCCCATGAAGTTTCAGTTTTTGGGCTAAAAAATGAATTCAATGGAAACACCCTGTTAATTTCTTTTTTCAGGTATTTAACAAGAGATTTTTGGATATTTTGGATTGAAAATTTCGAACTTTGAGAAAGTGATTTTCAAACACAAAATTTTCAGCTCTATTAAAAGTCCTGAGTTATGTTTTTCCTAAATATATTCCGCTAAATGTTATACTCAGTCAGAGTAGTACATCAAAGGACCATTTACATTATGTTTTGCTCATACGACATGGTGTCTTCTGTGAGTATACCTACATATTGTGCATAACTTTAATTGATTTTAACTTTTATAATAAGCTTTGTATGTTGGAGATTTTTTTTTGAATTTCGAGAGGTTGGAATGTAACGAACACCCTAATGTACTCAAACATTTGCATATACATATGCATATATGCATTTGCCTTACAAAGGTATTAAAAGCCATGCATCACTCATAAGGTACAGTACTGCCGTTTTAGAAAATTTAACAGCAAACATTTGTTATTTTCCCGTTTCCTCTTTCCATTATTCTGTCATGGTATACATAATAATGGCTCCCAGTGGGTTTGAAAGATAAAGCAAACAGCAAAGAAAGACCAGGAAGAAATTTCTATCAAGCAAGAGCATTTAAAACATATAAAAAGGCATTCAAAAGGATTCGTTATGGTTTTCCAAGTAGACAATTATTTTAATTCGCCCACTCATGCCTGCAATAATAATGTTATCATCACGGCGAGCAAAAAAACTTGTAATAAGGTATGAGGCACCGTTGACCTTTATATAAAAAATATCTAAATTTTTTTTTCCTAAAAATATTTAAAACCTAATCAAATTTACAACAAATGTTTTGAGCATTCACACAAGTGATTTACACATTTTGTGTTGCTCATACGACGTGGTGCACTATGTGAATACAGCATATTAGCTTATTAACAGCTTATAACTTTTAAAAAATTGTTTTTATGAATAAATTTGTCAAACCTTTTTTTTTGAGCGAAAGGTTTTATGTTAGAATATTAATTATTTATAGCAATATTTAATATCTTTTGAGATAAATCAACAGTTTGTGTAGCAGCTATATATTATAGTGATCCGATCTTAATACTTTTTTCAGAGATGTTCCCGTTACCATTGAAAATAATTCTCTTAAAAATTCATGAAAATATCTTCTCAAATAAAAAAGTTTCCTTACAAGACCTTGATTTGGACGTTTTAGTTTGTATGACAGCTATATGCTATAGGCATCTGATCTAAAAATTTTTTCGGATATTGTAGCGTTGCTTGAAAAAAATTATTCGTTAAAGATTTGGTGAAGATATCTTTTCAAATAAAAAAGTTTTCCCTATAATATCTTGATATTGATCGTGCAGTTTGTACGGGGAGTCATATGCTGTAGTGGTTCGATATCGGCGGTTCTTGCAAATATGCAGTTGTTTGTAAACAAAACAACGTGTAAAATTTCAGATTTGATCACCAGAATTTGCAGCGCTGAAGAGCAAGAGCATGTGTGTATGTTTGTATGTATAAAACTGCGTGCGCGTGCCGGTTCATTGCACTCGAAAAGTCAAAATGAGAAAACTTACATATTTAGGTGGCCAATGTAACTAAGTTGCCACACGGGACAGGGCATAAAGTGCAATATTGAAGCTAAAGCCAAATACAAACGTATTTAACCATACCTACAAGTATATACATACAAATGTACGGATATGTATGTACATGCTTTTAAATAATTTCACTTTGCCCGCGTATAAGCGCTACTTTTCCGAGCAACAGCAGTGAGCTGAGTAAATATTTTGTGCACCGGAATTGATGTCAATGCTGGACCACATGTGTTCTCGGTTAAATGAAAATCCGCCATTATTTACACAAATCAACACACTTATACACATAAATAAAAATGTGTGTGTTCATGTGAAATCAAACAAATCGCTTTTAAATGTTCGACTCGAACATTGTTGAAAAATGCATGGCCATCGAAAATTATTTCGATTTGGTTATAGCAGTAACAGATAACAGTCGAAAGCTGGAGAGAACGTTCAAAAATGTAATTGTCTATTTTTGTTTTTTTTTTTAGTTTTGAGATTTAGTTTAAAAAGAAAAAATTGCGTGAGGTTCTTAAATAAAATTTAAATATTTGATGATTTTTTAATATAACAAAGAAAATGTTTCAAAATTTTCTTTGAATTAAAAGTTTAATTTTTCAGCATACAAATGTGAAGAATTTATTAATGAATATAATTTTATATTATTAGAATTTAACAAAATATTTTGCCTAGGTACAGGAAATTTAATGATGTAATATAAAGTTGCATTGTATATGCAAAAGTGAAACTACGTATAACTGACATAAACATTAAATCAACCTCACAAGGTATAGAGTGGTTGAGGCACAAGGATGAGATAAATTAATGACTCATTAGAGTTGCTAAAAATTATATAGGTTCATGGGTTCCAAAAAATGGAATTTCTTATTGCCTTCTTAAATTCTGCAAAGGGAAGAATATTGTCCTTGCAATTTTCAATTGGTCCGAATTAGTAGTAGTTTATGAGAGATTGTGGGATCTTGTGCGCATCTGAAACTGCTTAGGAAGTTGGCAAGATTTCTCGAAATCAATCTCACATGAAATTAGACAGGTCTTTGAAATACAATTCTTAAAGACTTGGATGAAGGATTTCTTTTTGATTAACTATTAAAAAAATAAATATCCAATTTTAAGCTTTTTTCTTTTGTTCAAGTTTTTTAACTAAAACACTATTTTTTCTTAGATGATCTTGTAAAGACTATCTAGAACAACGCAGGTACATCTTTTTCCCGAGGGGTCACCGAAAATGGCGTCACAAAGGTCGAGTTGTCTTTCAAAAAATCTGGAAAGCCAATGCATCGTTAGTTGCTTTTCGGCTGAGTTTTGAGCGATATCGAAAACCGGTTGCCACCGACGAACCGTACGAATAAAAATAAACTTAGAGGTCTTCGTTTTTGACCTGAAAAAGCAGTTGGTGCACTCGAGATTTTTTGAGATACCTCAACGGAATGGCTAAATGCTTTGATAATTGGTTCAAAAGCGCGAGATATAAGTATTGAACAACTTAGAACTGTTGCGATTTCCTTTAAATATCTGAAGCGAATCATTTAACAGGCAGTATTTGGTACCAATGTATAAAAAATTATGAATTTCTAATTTCTAGTAAATAATCAAGGATAATAGAAGGAAAATGGAAAATGAAAACAATAATCGCGTTTTGCCTTTGTATACTTGGTAACAGGTCTTAGTATTCAACGATCCCCCACGGAAACTTTATTTTCATAAAATGTTGCGATGAACTACGCCGGAATTGAGAGACACTAAGCAAGATATTCATTTGAAGCTGTTGTAAGATGTAATACAAGTATATCTGTTAAGTCAGGTCAATGCAAAACAATTCTAAAGACCTCAAGTAAAAATCACCGCGAATATAATTGATCTCAAGCACCATTTCCCAATACTTTAAAAAGCTGCAACTGCCGGATCGCGTACAGAAACCTATCAATTTTTGAGTTGGATTTGAAGAAGCCTTCACTTTCGTTATCTATACGCTATGCTTGTCTTCAGACTTACTTAGAATTCACTTTAAGTATGGTTCAAACTAGTTTTATTAGAGGAGAGTCCTTCTACGGGTCAAAATAGAATGAGAAAGGAATAATATCTAAACTAACTTTGTTAATTTCAAAACAACTGAGTTGATAGGGTCATGGCCGACTGTCTGTTTGTATATACACAAACAACTCACAAAGTTTTTGAGATATCGATTTTTCACACATCCTTTTCTCCTCGAAAAGCTGCTCATTTGTCGGAACCGCCCATATTGGATAACTTTAGCATATAGATATCATAAAAACTGATTATTGCTCAATGCAGCGCTTCAATATTTATATACAAAGGGCTTTCCAAAATAGACAGGATTTTTTGAATGTAGCGCTCCCTGGTAGCGCCATCTATATGCCGACTGACGTGTTAGAATCTGCTTTCTTTATCGATTGTCCAGTGAGAATTTCATGACATTTCATTCATTGGAAATTAAGTAATTGCATTTTAAGTGTCAGAATGTTTGTGTTATCGGTGCGAAAATGAGCTTCGAACAAAGATCCAATATAAATTTTGTTTTAAAATTAGTAAAACTTTTACCGAAACGTTTCAATTGATGAAACAATTTTATGGCGATGATTGGCTATACGGTAGCAGAGTGCACGAGTGGTTTCAACGTTAAATCCGTGACTACCGGAAATTCCATCGAAACTGTGCGTGAATTCATCATAAATCAACAGAAATCATCATTGAAATTCATGGAAATGGAATTGAACATCTCCAAAACATCGATTTATCGCACTTTGACAGAACATTTGGGCTTAAGAAAGGTGTGTGCACGGTTTGTTCCGCTCAAATTGACTGACGATCAAAAATTGCTCAGAATCCAACATTCGAAGGACATCATTAAAGAGGTCAAAAAGGACAAAAACTTCCTTTACAATATTGTGACTGGTGACGAAACGTGGTGTTTCCAATATGATCCCGAAACGAAACGCCAGAGTGCTGAATGCAAGGCACTGGACGAGCCGAAACCAAAAAAATCGCGCATGGAGAAGTCAAAGGTGAAGACATTGCTGATTTGTTTTTATGATTCCAAGGGTATTGTTCCCAAAGAATTTGTGGACCAAAACGTTAATGCGGCATTCTACTTTGCCGTCCCATCGATCGACGCTAGTAATCGATTATTTGACCAAAAATCACACTTTAACCATTAACCACTCCTCGTATTTACATGATATGGCACCGTACGACTTCTTCCTTTTCGGAAAAATGAATTTTCCCTTGTAAGGAAAGCGTTATGCAGACGTAGAGGCCATTCCAAAGGCTTGCACCGGCATAGTGACAGCCATACCGGCAAACAAACTAAAACACTCGTTCGACATGCTTTTGGACCGTGCAAAAACTGTATTGAAGTAGATGGAGACTATTTTGAATAAAGAAAATTGATTTTGCTGAAAAAACCATTTGTTCTGTCTTTTTTTAAATGTCATTTTTACCTTGAAATTTTCAAATATAGCCATAGCTTATAGCTGTTGAAAAGATCAAAATCAAAGACTTGTGTGGAAACTTCTTTATTTGTGGAGAGTCGTTGCAACAGAAGTTAAATTTTTTTTATTTTCAGTCTGGCAATTATCAATAGTAACATTACTTCTGCAAGTACTTCGCCCAGATAATACCTAACAATAAGAAAAATTCAATAGTATTAAAAGTGTGACTACTTCCGGCTACGGGCTTACTAGCTCAAAGCATTTATAGCAAGTTAAACTTAGTTAATGAAGCCAAGCAAGCATCAAAGGTAGTCCAGTGAAATTTCATAAAAAATCCAAGGCCTCGAAGCCAATTTATGCGCGGTAAAAAGTGTTGCGAACGTGGCCACTACAAAGCACTTATTGCTAAATTGTGTAAAAACTCCCTGAAGCCCTCCGGTACTCTCAAACAGTCCAGTTGGTCGAATTGAAACGTGCCCACACAATTCATGCAGGTTTTTTGCCGCATGCTGAGATGTTTTTTATGTGATTTCACAATGTGCGTTGGAGCGAGTGAAAGCTGCAATAAAAAGCTGGAAATTTCTGAACTAGCACACGGACTTACTTTCTACAGTTTAGTAGATGGTTTATGAGAACAATGCAGTTAAGTCAGTATGTGAAAAGCTGGTCACTCTGAGCAAAAACAAGAACACGTACGCGCTCATGTTGGCGTTCCGGCACCACCCATATTGCCCATCCACAAACGGTGGCCTACACGAAGCTCGCATGGGTACCTATGAATATGTTTATATGAATATGCACGGCAGCGAGCATTTTAACTGAATTAGAACATGAATAAATTTAGAATTTTAAATACTGCGGACTTATTGCGATTTTGCGCAGATGATTGAAAAGCGGAATTCATTATTCAATCAGGCAAAAAGACGACAAAGCACAATTTCCAGAACACTTTCGACCTGAAAAAACCAAGTCGATGGTATTTAGACGAACTAAAGTATTAAATTTTGTGCTATTTCATTATTCTGCATTTATATTGCAAAGATTTCAGGAATTTATATATAAAATTTAAAATTATTGCTTGTTGATTCAAAACAATTTTATCCTTTTTAAAGTACTCCCCGGCAGATGCAACTCACTTACGCCAGCGCTTGATCGAACTTTTAAAACATTTTCTTCACTTATACTGCTTCTTTCCAGATATTAGGTTGAATAAGAAACAAGTTTTCAACGGCGTGAAATGTGCCATCAGCAAAAATTAAAAATAACCACAGACAAATAATTTTTTTTTTGCCAATATACTTTGATCTTTATTCCCCTCACAACATTATTTATGCCACCTATTAGCCAAGTGTTTTCTTGACATGTGCATACGTATACACGACACCTGCCACCCGTGGGCCGTACGTGGCGACATGACAAACCTGTATACTTCATAAACTTTTCTGCAGTAAGCAACGGTAGATTCAAATCCTCTGAGGTTGGTGGTTTTCATAAATTTGCGACATTGACAGGCATCGTCTGACAGCTGTAATAAATCGAATGCTTATCTAGGAAAATAATAAGGTCAAGGTAAAAACAATGTTTAAAGAGTTTGAGTTAAATCACGGAAATAATTAAAAATGCCGAACCGAAACCGAACATGTTATACTCTTGGAACTTTCAAGAATCAAAGCCAGGAAAATATTTTATGGTGTAAAACGTCAACCTGGAGATCGAAATCCAAGCAATTTTATATGCATAGTATATATAACTCCTATACTGACAGACACATAAAGTAAAGTCAGCTGGATGTTCGAAAACCATGGTATTAGTTGTATGGGGGTAAGTCAAGTTTTCGTTAAAATTTATTTATTTTAGGCATAAAGATACACTGTTATGGTAAAACACGCTCTGTAATTTTCAATGAGGCAACTCAAATATTGGCCGATATACCCAGCATAAAACACCTGGAAGTTCGAAAATTTGTGTATTAGTATTTAGGGGCTTAGGCTTAAGTATTGACTTGATTCAGGAGGCATTTTAACATACAGACATACTATTGTCCACGAAGTACTATCACTTAATTTCAGTTATATATCACATTGACCGATGTTTTTCCAGGGGCAACTATATGTACTGGACTCCAAATATTCGGTATCTAGGGGCTTGAAAAGTTTTGATCATAAGGTTGCATATACTAAATGCTTTATTCGTGCTAAGTTTATCCGTTATATATACAAGTATTGCTTATTGGTTTGTTTACTGGAAGTAAAAGATCGTGGAATTTAACTTGCGCTAATCGGAAGTAGGCGGTTTATTGTCCCATTTGCCTACTTTCTTTACATAGTAATAGCAAAAGCC
>NW_026091051.1:0-44323 GCF_024586455.1 Bactrocera neohumeralis
CATAAACCCATAACGGCAGTGCATTTGGAAGAATTCCACAATCTTATATTGAGGTATAAAGTCAATTTTCTTGTATATACACATTTTGCAATCGACGCTGAGTTGCTTCAAATCATTTACTTCACTTATTTAAGTTAATTTACATTCTTCATCTTACTGAAGTGACATAAAGCCATAACGGCAGTGCATTTGGAAGAATTCCACAATTTTATATTAAGGTATAAAGTCGATTTGCTTGTATATATACATTTAGAAATCGATATTGGGTTGCTTCAAATCATTAATTTAACATATTTAAGTTAATTAACCTTCTTCATCTTACTGAAGTGGACATAAAGCCATAACGGCAGTGCATTTGGAAGAATTCCACAATCTTATATTAAGGTATAAAGTCGATTTTCTTGTATATACATTTAGGAATCGATATTGAGATACTTCAAAGCATTAGTTTAACATATTTAAGTTAATTAACCTTCTTCATCTTACTGAAGTGGACATAAAGCCATAACGGCAGTGCATTTGGAAGAATTCCACAATCTTATATTAAGGTATAAAGTCGATTTTCTTGTATATACACATTTAGCAATCGATATTGAGTTGCTTCAAATCATTTGTTTAACATATTTAAGTTAATTTACCTTCTTCATCTTACTGAAGTGAATATAAAGCCATAACGGCAGTGCATTTAGAAGAATTCCACAATCTTATATTAAGGCATAAAATAAATTTTCTTGTACAATCACATTTAGCAATCGATATTGAGTTGCTTCAAATCATTAGTTTAACATATTTAAGTTAATTTACCTTCTTCATCTTACTGAAGTGGACATAAAGCCATAACGGCAGTGCATTTGGAAGAATTCCACAATCTTATATTAAGGTATAAAGTCGATTTTCTTGTATATACACATTTAGCAATCGATATTGAGTTGCAAATCAAATCATTAATTTAACATATTTAAGTTAATTTACCTTCTTCATCTTACTGAAGTTGACATAAAGCCATAACGGCAGTGCATTTGGAAGAATTCCACAATCTTATATTGAGGTATAAAGTCAATTTTCTTGTATATACACATTTAGCAATCGACATTGAGTTGCTTCAAATCATTTACTTTCACATATTTAAGATAATTTACCTTCTTCATCTTACTGAAGTGGACATAAAGCCATAACGGCAGTGCATTTGGAAGAATTCCACAATCTTATATTAAGGTATAAAGTCGATTTTCTTGTATATACACATTTAGCAATCGATATTGAGTTGCTTCAAATCATTTAGTTTAACATATTTAAGTTAATTAACCTTCTTCATCTTACTGAAGTGGACATAAAGCCATAACGGCAGTGCATTTGGAAGAATTCCACAATCTTATATTAAGGTATAAAGTCGATTTTCTTGTATATACACATTTAGCAATCGATATTGAGTTGCTTCAAATCATTTACTTCACTTATTTAAGTTAATTAACCTTCTTCATCTTACTGAAGTGCTTCCAATTTACTTCACTTATTTAAGTTAATTAACCTTCTTCATCTTACTGAAGCTGATATAAAGCCATAACGGCAGTGCATTTGGAAGAATTCCACAACCTTATATTGAGGTATAAAGTCGATTTTCTTGTATATATACATTTAGCAATCGATATTGAGTTGCTTCAAAACATTTACTTCACTTATTTAAGTTAATTAACATTCTTCATCTTACTGAAGTTGACATAAAGCCATAACGGCAGTGCATTTGGAAGAATTCCACAATCTTATATTGAGGTATAAAGTCGATTTTCTTGTATATACACATTTAGCAATCGATATTGAGTTGCTACAAATCATAAGTTTAACATATTTAAGTTAATTTAACTTCTTCATCTTACTGAAAGTGGACATAAAGCCATAACGGCAGTGCATTTGGAAGAATTCCACAATCTTATATTAAGGTATAAAGTCGATTTTCTTGTATATACACATTTAGCAATCGATATTGAGTTGCTTCAAATCATTAGTTTACATATTTAAGTTAATTAACTTTCTTCATCTTACTGAAGTGGACATAAAGCCATAACGGCAGTGCATTTGGAAGAATTCCACAATCTTATATTAAGGTATAAAGTCGATTTCCTTGCATATACACACTAAGGAATCGTTACTGAGTTGCTTCAAATCATTAATTTAACATATTTAAGTTAATTAACCTTCTTCATCTTACTGAAGTGGACATAAAGCCATAACGGCAGTGCATTTGGAAGAATTTCACAATCTTATATTAAGGTATAAAGTCAATTTTCTTGTATATACACATTTAGCAGTCGATATTGAGTTGCTTCAAATCATTAATTTAACATATTTAAGTAATTTAACTTCTTCATCTTACTGAAGTGGACATAAAATCATAACGGCAGTGCATTTGGAAGAATTCCACAATTTTATATTTAGATATAAAGTCGATTTTCTTGTACATACACATTTAGCAATGGATATTGGGCGGCTTCAAATCATTAGTTTAACATATTTAAGTTAATTAACCTTCTTCATCTTACTGAAGTGGACATAAAGCCATAACGGCAGTGCATTTGGAAGACCTATCCACAATCTTATATTAAGGTATAAAGTCAATTTTTTGTATATACACATTTAGCAATCGATATTGAGTTGCTTCAAATCATTAATTTAACATATTTAAGTTAATTAACCTTCTTCATCTTACTGAAGTGGACATAAAGCCATAACGGCAGTGCATTTGGAAGAATTCCACAATCTTATATTAAGGTATAAAGTCGATTTTCTTGTATATACACATTTAGCAATCGATATTGAGTTGCTTCAAATCATTAATTTAACATTTTTAAGTTAACCAACCTTCTTCATCTTACTGAAGTGGACATAAAGCCATAACGGCAGTGCATTTGGAAGAATTCCACAATCTTATATTAAGGTATAAAGTCGATTTTCTTGACTATACACATTTAGGCATCGTTGCTGAGTTGCTTCAAATCATTAACTTAACATATTTAAGTTAATTAACTTCTTTCATCTTACTGAAGTGGACATAAAGCCATAACGGCAGTGCATTTGGAAGAATTCCACAATCTTATATTTAGGTATAAAGTCGATTTTCTTGTATATACACATTTAGCAATCGATATTGAGTTGCTTCAAATCATTAGTTTAACATATTTAAGTTAATTAACCTTCTTCATCTTACTGAAGTGGACATAAAGCCATAACGGCAGTGCATTTGGAAGAATTCCACAATCTTATATTAAGGTATAAAGTCGATTTTCTTGTATATACACATTTAGCAATCGATATTGAGTTGCTTCAAATCATTTAATTTAACATATTTAAGTTAATTAACCTTCTTCATCTTACTGAAGTGGACATAAAGCCATAACGGCAGTGCATTTGGAAGAATTCCACAATCTTATATTTAGGTATAAAGTCGATTTTCTTGTAATCACACATTTAGCAATCGATATTGAGTTGCTGCAAATCATAAATTTAACATATTTAAGTTAATTTAACTTCTTCATCTTACTGAAGTGGACATATAGCCATAACGGCAGTGCATTTGGAAGAATTCCACAATCTTATATTAAGGTATAAAGTCGATTTTCTTGTACATATATACACATTTAGCAATCGATATTGAGTTGCTTCAAACCATTAATTTAACATATTTAAATTAATTATTCTTCTTCGTCTTACTGAAGCTGACATATGGCCATAACGGCAGTGCATTTGGAAGAATTCCTCAATTTTATATTTAGATATAAAGTCGATTTTCTTGTATATACACATTTAGCAATCGATATTGAGTTGCTTCAAATCATTAGTTTAACATATTGGAGTTAATTAACCTTCTTTATCTTACTGAAGTGGATATAAAGCCATAACGGCAGTGCATTTGGAAGAATTCCACCTTCTTATATTTAGGTATAAAGTCGATTTTGTTGTATATACACATTTAGCAATCGATATTGAGTTGCTTCAAATCATTTACTTCACTTATTAAATTAATTAACCTTCATCATCTTGCTGAAGTGGACATAAAGCCATAATGGCAGTGCATTTGGAAGAATTCCACAATCTTATATTGAGGTATAAAGTAAATTTTCTTGTATATATACATTTAGCAATCGATATTGAGTTGCTGCAAATCATTAATTTAACATATTTAGGTTAATTAACCTTCTTCATCTTACTGAAGTGGACATAAAGCCATAACGGCAGTGCATTTGGAAGAATTCCACAATCTTATATTAAGGTATAAAGTCGATTTTCTTGTATATACACATTTAGCAATCGATATTGAGTTGCTGCAAATCATAAATTTAACATATTTAAGTTAATTTAACTTCTTCATCTTACTGAAGTGGACATATAGCCATAACGACAGTGCATTTGGAAGAATTCCACAATCTTATATTAAGGTATAAAGTCGATTTCTTGTACATATATACACATTTAGGAATCGATATTGAGTTGCTTCAAATCATTAGTTTAACATATTTAAGTTAGTTAACCTTCCTCATCTTACTGAAGCTGACATAAAGCCATAACGGCAGTGCATTTGGAAGAATTCCACAATCTTATATTGAGGTATAAAGTCGATTTTCATTTAGCAATCGATATTGAGTTGCTTCAAATCATTAATTTAACATATTTAAGTTAATTTACCTTCTTCATCTTACTGAAGTGGACATAAAGCCATAACGGCAGTGCATTTGGAAGAATTCCACAATCTTATATTAAGGTATAAAGTCGATTTTTTTGAATATACACATTTAGGCATCGTTGCTGAGTTGCTTCAAATCATTAATTTAACATATTTAAGTTAATTAACCTTCTTCATCTTACTGAAGTGGACATAAAGCCATAACGGCAGTGCATTTGGAAGAATTCCACAATCTTATATTAAGGTATAAAGTCGATTTTCTTGTATATACACATTTAGCAATCGATATTGAGTTGCTTCAAATCATTTACTTCACTTATTTAAGTTAATTAACCTTCTTCATCTTACTGAAGTGGACATAAAGCCATAATGGCAGTGCATTTGGAAGAATTCCACAATCTTATATTGAGGTATAAAGTCGATTTTCTTGTATATACACATTTAGCAATCGATATTGAGTTGCTGCAAATCATTAATTTAACATATTTAAGTTAATTTACCTTCTTCATCTTACTGAAGTGGACATAAAGCCATAACGGCAGTACATTTGGAATAGCTCCACAATCTTATATTAAGGTATAAAGTCGATTTTCTTGTATATACACATTTAGCAATCGATATTGAGTTGCTTCAAATCATTTAGTTTAACACTTATTTAAGTTAATTAACCTTCTTCATCTTACTGAAGTTGACATAAAGCCATAACGGCAGTGCATTTGGAAGAATTCCACAATCTTATATTTAGATATAAAGTCGATTTTCTTGTATATACACATTTAGCAATCGATATTGAGTTGCTTCAAATCATTAGTTTAACATGTTAAAGTTAATTAACCTTCTTCATCTTACTGAAGTGGACATAAAGCCATAACGGCAGTGCATTTGGAAGAATTCCACAATCTTATATTAAGGTATAAAGTCGATTTTTTTGTATTTAGCAAACGACATTGAGTTGCTTCAAATCATTTATTTAACATATTTAAGTTAATTAACTTTCTTCATCTTCCTGAAGTGGACATAAAGCCATAATGGCAGTGCATTTGGAAGAATTCCACAATCTTATATTGAGGTATAAAGTAAATTTTCTTGTATATATACATTTAGCAATCGATATTGAGTTGCTGCAAATCATTAATTTAACATATTTAAGTTAATTAACCTTCTTCATATTACTGAAGTGGACATAAAGCCATAACGGCAGCGCATTTGGAAGAATTCCACATCCTTATATTAAGGTATAAAGTCAATTTTCTTGTATATACACATTTGGCAATCGATATTGAGTTGCTTCAAATCATTAATTTAACATATTTAAGTTAATTTAACCTTCTTCATCTTACTGAAGTGGACATAAAGCCATAACGGCAGTGCATTTGGAAGAATTCCACAATCTTATATTAAGGTATAAAGTCGATTTTCTTGTATATACACATTTAGCAATCGATATTGAGTTGCTTCAAATCATTAATTTAACATATTTAAGTTAATTAACCTTCTTCATCTTACTGAAGTGGACATAAAGCCATATACGGCAGTGCATTTGGAAGAAGTCCACAATCTTATATTGAGGTATAAAGTCAATTTTCTTGTATATACACATTTAGCAATCGATATTGAGTTGCTTCAAATCATTAATTTAACATATTTAAGTTAATTTACCTTCTTCATCTTACTGAAGTTGACATAAAGCCATAACGGCAGTGCATTTGGAAGAATTCCACAATCTTATATTAAGGTATAAAGTCGATTTTCTTGTATATACACATTGAACAATCGATGCTGAGTTGCTTTAAATCATTTAGTTTAACATCTTTCAGTTAATTTACCTTCTTCATCTTATTGAAGTGGACATAAAGCCACAACGTCAGTGCATTTGGAGGAACTCCACAATCTTATATTGAGGTATAAAGTCGATTTTCTTGTATATACACATTTAGCAATCGATATTGAGTTGCTTCAAATCATTAGTTTAACATATTTAAGTTAATTTACCTTCTTCATCTTACTGAAGTTGACATAAAGCCATAACGGCAGTGCATTTGGAAGAATTCCACAATCTTATATTGAGTATAAAGTCAATTTTCTTTGTATATACACATTTAGCAATCGATATTGAGTTGCTTCAAATCATTAATTTAACATATTTAAGTTAATTTACCTTCTTCATCTTACTGAAGTTGACATAAAGCCATAACGGCAGTGCATTTGGAAGAATTCCACAATCTTATATTGAGGTATAAAGTCAATTTTTTCTTGTATATACACATTTAGCAATCGATATTGAGTTGCTTCAAATCATTTATTTAACATATTTAAGTTAAGTTTACCTTTTCATCTTACTGAAGTTGACATAAAGCCATTACGGCAGTGCATTTGGAAGAATTCCACAATCTTATATTGAGGTATAAAGTCGATTTTCTTGTATATTCACATTTAGCAATCGATATTGAGTTGCTTCAAATCATTAGTTAACATATTTAAGTTAATTTAACCTTCTTCATCTTACTGAAGTGAACAGAAAGCCATAACGGCAGTGCATTTGGAAGAATTCCACAATCTTATATTAAGGTATAAAATCAATTTTCTTAAATATACACATTTAGCAATCGATATTGAGTTGCTGTAACTCGTTAGTTTAACATAGTTAAGTTAATTTACCTTCTTCATCTTACTGAAGTGGACATAAAGCCTTAACGACAGTGCAGTTGGAAGAATTCCACAATCTTATATTAAGATATAAAGTCAATTTTCTTGTATATACACATTTAGCAATCGATATTGAGTTGCTGCAAATCATTAATTTAACATATTTAATTTAATTTAACTTCTTCATCTTACTGAAGTGGACATAAGCCATAACGGCAGTGCATTTGGAAGAATTTCAGAATCTTATATTAAGGTATAAAGTCGATTTTCTTGTACATATATACACATTTAGGAATCGATATTGAGTTGCTTCAAATCATTAATTTAACATATTTAAATTAATTTACCTTCTTCGTCTTACTGAAGTGGATATAAAGTTATAACGGCAGTGCATTTGGAAGAATTCCACAATTTTATATTTAGATATAAAGTCGATTTTCTTGTATATACACATTTAGCAATCGATATTGAGTTGCTGCAAATCATAAATTTAACATATTTAAGTTAATTTAACTTCTTCATCTTACTGAAGTGGACATAAAGCCATAACGACAGTGCATTTGGAAGAATTCCACAATCTTATATTAAGGTATAAAGTCGATTTCTTGTACATATATACACATTTAGGAATCGATATTGAGTTGCTTCAAACCATTAATTTAACATATTTAAATTAATTATTCTTCTTCGTCTTACTGAAACTGACATATGGGCATAACGGCAGTGCATTTGGAAGAATTCCTCAATTTTATATTTAGATATAAAGTCGATTTTCTTGTATATACACATTTAGCAATCGATATTGAGTTGCTGCAAATCATTAGTTTAACATATTTAAGTTAATTTAACCTTCTTCATCTTACTGAAGTGGACATATAGCCATAACGGCAGTGCATTTGGAAGAATTCCACAATCTTATATTAAGGTATAAAGTCGATTTTCTTGTATATACACATTTAGCAATCGATATTGAGTTGCTTCAAATCATTAATTTAACATATTTAAGTTAATTTACCTTCTTCATCTTACTGAAGTGAACATAAAGCCATAACGGCAGTGCATTTGGAAGAATTCCACAATCTTATATTGAGGTATAAAGTCGATTTTCTTGTACATATATACACATTTAGCAATCAATATTGAATTGCTTCAAATCATTAATTTATGAAGTTTAAAATCGTTTACCTTCTTCATTTTTCTGAAGGAGACATAAAGCCATAACGGCAGTGCATTTGGAAGAATTCCACAATTTATATTTAGATATAAAGTCGATTTTCTTGTATATACACATTTAGCAATCGATATTGAGTTGCTGCAAATCATAAATTTAACATATTTAAGTTAATTTACCTTCTTCATCTTACTGAAGTGGACATAAAGCCATAACGGCAGTGCATTTGGAAGAATTCCACAATCTTATATTAAGGTATAAAGTCGATTTTCTTGTATATATTTACATTAAGCAATCGAAATTGAGTTGCTTCAAATCATTAATTTAACATATTTAAGTAATTTACCTTTTTCATCTTACTGAAGTGGACATAAAGCCATAACGGCAGTGCATTTGGAAGAATTCCACAATTTTATATTTAGATATAAAGTCGATTTTCTTGTATATACACATTTTGCAATCGATATTGAGTTGCTTCAAATCATTAGTTTAACATATTTAAGTTAATTTACCTTCTTCATCTTACTGAAGTGGACAAATAGCCATAACGGCAGTGCATTTGGAAGAATTTCACAATCTTATAATAAGATATAAAGTCAATTTTCTTGTATATACACATTTAGCAATCGATATTGAGTTGCTGCAAATCATTAATTTAACATATTTAAGTTAATTTACCTTCTTCATCTTACTGAAGTGGACATAAAGCCATAACGGCAGTGCATTTGGAAGAATTCCACAATCTTATATTAAGGTATAAAGTCGATTTTCTTGTATATTCACATTTAGCAATCGATATTGAGTTGCTTCAAATCATTAGTTTAACATATTTAAGTTAATTTAACCTTCTTCATCTTACTGAAGTGACATAAAGCCATAACGGCAGTGCATTTGGAAGAATTCCACAATCTTATATTAAGATATAAAGTCGATTTTCTTGTATATACACATTTAGCAATCGATATTGAGTTGCTGCAAATCATAAATTTAACATATTTAAGTTAATTTAACTTCTTCATCTTACTGAAGTGGACATAAAGCCATAACGGCAGTGCATTTGGAAGAATTCCACAATCTTATATTAAGGTATAAAGTCGATTTTCTTGTACATATATACACATTTAGCAAACGACATTGTGTTGCTTCGAATCATTTACTTTTCTTATATAATTTAATTGATGTTCTTCATCTTACTGAAGTTGACATATAGCCATAACGGCAGTGCATTTGGAAGAATTCCACAATCTTATATTTAGATATAAAGTCGATTTTCTTGTATATACACATTTAGCAATCGATATTGAGTTGCTGTAAATCATTAGTTTAACATATTTAAGTTAATTTACCTTTTCATCTTACTGAAGTGGACATATAGCCATAACGGCAGTGCATTTGGAAGAATTCCACAATCTTATATTAAGGTATAAAGTCGATTTTCTTGTATATACACATTTAGCAATCGATATTGAGTTGCTTCAAAATTAATTTAACATATTTAAGTTAATTTACCTTCTTCATCTTACTGAAGTGGACATATAGCCATAACGGCAGTGCATTTGGAAGAATTCCACAATCTTATATTGAGGTATAAAGTCGATTTTCTTGTATATACACATTTAGCAATCGATATTGAGTTGCTTCAAATCATTAACTTCACATATTTAAGTTAATTAACCTTCTTCATCTTACTGAAGTGGACATATAGCCATAACGGCAGTGCATTTGGAAGAATTCCACAATCTTATATTTAGATATAAAGTCGATTTTCTTGTATATACACATTTAGCAATCGATATTGAGTTGCTGCAAATCATTAGTTTAACATATTTAAGTTAATTAACCTTCTTCATCTTACTGAAGTGGACATAAAGCCATAACGGCAGTGCATTTGGAAGAATTCCACAATCTTATATTGAGATATAAAGTCGATTTTCTTGTATATATACACATTTAGCAATCGATATTGAGTTGCTTCAAATCATTAGTTTAACATATTTAAGTTAATTAACCTTCTTCATCTTACTGAAGTGGACATAAAGCCATAACGGCAGTGCATTTGGAAGAATTCCACAATCTTATATTAAGATATAAAGTCGATTTTCTTGTATATACACATTTAGCAATCGATATTGAGTTGCTCAAATCATTAGTTTAACATATTTAAGTTAATTAACCTTCTTCATCTTACTGAAGTGGACATATGTATAGCCAAGACGGCAGTGCATTTAGAAGAATTCCACAATCTTATATTAAGATATAAAGTCAATTTTCTTGTATATACACATTTAGCAATCGATGTTGAGTTGCTTCAAATCATTAATTTAACATATTTAAGTTAATTTACCTTCTTCATCTTACTGAAGTGGACATAAAGCCATAACGGCAGTGCATTTGGAAGAAGTCCACAATCTTATATTGAGGTATAAAGTCAATTTTCTTGTATATACACATTTAGCAATCGATATTGAGTTGCTGCAAATCATTAGTTTAACATATTTAAGTTAATTTACCTTCTTCATCTTACTGAAGTGGACATATAGCCATAACGGCAGTGCATTTGGAAGAATTCCACAATCTTATATTGAGGTATAAAGTCGATTTTCTTGTATATACACATTTAGCAATCGATATTGAGTTGCTGCAAATCATTAGTTTAACATATTTAAGTTAATTTACCTTCTTCATCTTACTGAAGTGGACATAAAGCCATAACGGCAGTGCATTTGGAAGAATTCCACAATCCTATGTTTAGATATAAAGTCGATTTTCTTGTATATACACACTTAGCAATCGATATTGAGTTGCTGTAAATCATTAGTTTAACATATTTAAGTTAATTTACCTTCTTCATCTTACTGAAGTGGACATAAAGCCATAACGGCAGTGCATTTGGAAGAATTCCTCAATCGTATATTTAGATATAAAGTCAATTTTCTTGTATATACACATTAAGCAATCGATATTGAGTTGCTGCAAATCATTAATTTAACATATTTAAGTTAATTTACCTTCTTCATCTTACTGAAGTGGACATAAAGCCATAACGGCAGTGCATTTGGAAGAATTCCACAATCTTATATTGAGGTATAAAGTCAATTTTCTTGTATATACACATTTAGCAATCGATATTGAGTTGCTGCAAATCATTAATTTAACATATTTAAATTAATTTACCTTCTACATCTTACTGAAGTTGACATAAAGCCATAACGGCAGTGCATTTGAAAGAATTCCACAATCTTATATTAAGATATAAAGTCGATTTTCTTATATATACACATTTAGCAATCGATATTGAGTTGCTGCAAATCATTAGTTTAACATATTTAAGTTAATTAACCTTCTTCATCTTACTGAAGTGGACATAAAGCTATAACGGCAGTGCATTTAGAAGAATTCCACAATCCTATATTAAGATATAAAGTCGATTTTCTTGTATATTCACACTTAGCAATCGATATTGAGTTGCTTCAAATAATTAGTTTAACATATTTAAGTTAATTACCTTCTTCATCTTACTGAAGTGGACATAAAGCCATAACGGCAGTGCATTTGGAAGAATTCCACAATCTTATATTAAGATATAAAGTCAATTTTCTTGTATATACACATTAAGCAATCGATATTGAGTTGCTGCAAATCATTAATTTAACATATTTAAGTTAATTAACCTTCTTCATCTTACTGAAGTGGACATAAAGCCATAACGGCAGCGCATTTGGAAGAATTCCACATCCTTATATTAAGGTATAAAGTCAATTTTCTTGTATATACAAATTTGGCAATCGATATTGAGTTGCTGCAAATCATTAATTTAACATATTTAAGTTAATTAACCTTCTTCATCTTACTGAAGTGGACAAAAGGCTATAACGACAGCGCAATTGGAAGAATTCCACATCCTTATATTAAGATATAAAGTCGATTTTCTTGTATATACACATTTGGCAATCGATATTGAGTTGCTGCAAATCATTAGTTTAACATATTTAAGTTAATTAACCTTCTTCATCTTACTGAAGTGGACATATAGCCATAACGGCAGTGCATTTGGAAGAATTCCACAATCTTATATTGAGGTATAAAGTCAATTTTCTTGTATATACACATTTAGCAATCGATATTGAGTTGCTGCAAATCATTAGTTTAACATATTTAAGTTAATTAACCTTCTTCATCTTACTGAAGTGGACATAAAGCTAAAACGGCAGTGCATTTGGAAGAATTCCACAATCTTACATAAAAGTTTTAAGTCGATTTTCTTGTATATACACACATAGCAATCGATATTGAGTTGCTGCAAATCATTAGTTTAACATATTTAAGTTAATTTACCTTCTTCATCTTACTGAAGTGGACATATAGCCATAACGGCAGTGCATTTGGAAGAATTCCACAATCTTATATTAAGATATAAAGTCGATTTTCTTGTATGTACACATTTAGCAATCGATATTTACTTGCTTCAAATCATTAGTTTAACATATTTAAGTTAATTTACCTTCTTCATCTTACTGAAGTGGACATAAAGCAATAACCGCAGTGCATTTAAAAGAATTCCACAATCTTATATTAAGGTATAAAGTCGATTTTCTTGTATATACACATTTAGCAATCGATATTGAGTTGCTTCAAATCATTAATTTAACATATTTAAGTTAATTAGCTTTCTTTATCTTACCGAGGTTAACGTAACGCCGTAACAACAGTGCATTTGGAAGAATTCCACAATCTTATATTGAGATATAAAGTCGATTTTCTTGTATATACACATTTAGCAATCGATATTGAGTTGCTTCAAATCATTATTTAACATATTTAAGTTAATTTACCTTCTTCATCTTACTGAAGTGGACATAAAGCCATAACGGCAGTGCATTTGGAAGAAGTCCACAATCTTATATTGAGGTATAAAGTCAATTTTCTTGTATATACACATTTAGCAATCGATATTGAGTTGCTGCAAATCATTAATTTAACATATTTAAGTTAATTTACCTTCCTTTATCTTACTGAAGTGGACATAAAGCCGTAACGGCAGTGCATTTTGAAGTATTCCACAATCTTATATTAAGATATAAAGTCGATTTTCTTGTATATTCACATTTGGCAATCGATATTGAGTTGCTGCAAATCATTAGTTTAACATATTTAAGTTAATTAACCTTCTTCATCTTACTGAAGTGGACATATAGCCATAACGGCAGTGCATTTGGAAGAATTCCACAATCTTATATTCAGATATAAAGTCGATTTTCTTGTATATACTCATTTAGCAATCGATATTGAGTTGCTGATTTATTTAACATATTTAAGTTAATTAACCTTCTTCATCTTACTGAAGTGGACATAAGGCTATAACGGCAGCGCATTTGGAAGAATTCCACAATCTTATATTAAGATATAAAGTCGATTTTCATATATACTCACATTTAGCAATCGATGCTGAGATGCTTCGTCATTAGTTTAACATATTTAAGTTAATTTACCTTCTTCATCTTACTGAAGTGGACATAAAGCCATAACGGCAGTGCATTTGGAAGAATTCCACAATCTTATATTGAGATTTAAAGTCGGTTTTCTTGTAAATACACATTTAGCAATCGATATTGAGTTGCTGCAAATCATTAATTTAACATATTTAAGTTAATTTACCTTCTTCATCTTACTGAAGTGGACATATAGCCATAACGGCAGTTTATTTGGAAGAATTCCACAATCTTATATTAAGATATAAAGTCGATTTTCTTGTATATACACATTTAGCAATCGATATTGAGTTGCTTCAAATCATTAGTTTAACATATTTAAGTTAATTTACCTTCTTCATCTTACTGAAGTTGACATAAAGCCATAACGGCAGTGCATTTGGAAGAATTCCACAATCTTATTAGATATAAAGTCGATTTTCTTGTATATACACATTTAGCAATCGATATTGAGTTGCTTCAAATCATTAGTTTAACATATTTAAGTTAATTTACCTTCTTCATCTTACTGAAGTGGACATAAAGCCATAACGGCAGTGCATTTGGAAGAATTCCACAATCTTATATTAAGATATAAAGTCGATTTTCTTGTATATTCACATTTAGCAATCGATATTGAGTTGCTGCAAATCATTAGTTAACATATTAAAGTTAATTTACCGTCTTCATCTTACTGAAGTGGACATAAAGCCATAACGGCAGTGCATTTGGAAGAATTCCACAATCTTATATTAAGATATAAAGTCGATTTTCTTTTATATACACATTTGGCAATCGATATTGAGTTGCTGCAAATCATTAATTTAACATATTTAAGTTATTTTACCTTCTTCATCTTACTGAAGTGGACATATAGCCATAACGGCAGTGCAGTTGGAAGAATTCCACAATCTTATATTAAGGTATAAAGGCGATTTTCTTGTATATACACAATTAGCAATCGATATTGAGTTGCTGCAAATCATTAGTTTAACATATTTAAGTTAATTTACCTTCTTCATCTTACTGAAGTGGACATAAACCCATTACGGCAGTGCATTTGGAAGAATTCCACAATCTTATATTGAGGTATAAAGTCAATTTTCTTGTATATACACATTTAGCAATCGATATTGAGTTGCTGCAAATCATTAATTTAACATATTTAAGTTAATTTACCTTCTTCATCTTACTGAAGTGGACATAAAGCCATAACGGCAGTGCATTGGGAAGAATTCCACAATCTTATATTGAGGTATAAAGTCGATTTTCTTGTATATACACATTTAGCAATCGATATTGAGTTGCTTCAAATCATTAGTTTAACATATTTAAGTAAATTTAACTTCTTCAATTTACTGAAGTGGACATAAAGCCATAACGGCAGTGCATTTGGAAGAATTCCATAATCCTCTATTAAGATATAAAGTCGATTTTCTTGTATATACAAATTTAGCAATCGATATTGAGTTGCTGTAAATCATTAGTTTAACATATTTAAGTTAATTAACCTTCTTCATCTTACTGAAGTGGACATAAAGCCATAACGGCAGTGCATTTGGAAGAATTCCACAATCTTATATTGAGATATAAAGTCGATTTTCTTGTACATACACATTTAGCAATCGATATTGAGTTGCTGCAAATCATTAGTTTAACATATTTAAGTTAATTTACCTTCTTCATCTTACTGAAGTGGACATATAGCCATAACGGCAGTGCATTTGGAAGAATTCCACAATCTTATATTAAGATATAAAGTCATTTTTCTCAAATATACAAATTTAGCAATCGATATTGAGTTGCTGCAAATCATTAGTTTAACATATTTAAGTTAATTAACCTTCTTCATCTTACTGAAGTGGACATAAAGCCATAACGGCAGTGCATTTGGAAGAATTCCACAATCCTGCATTTAGATATAAAGTCAATTTTCTTGTATATACACATTAAGCAATCGATATTGAGTTGCTGCAAATCATTAATTTAACATATTTAAGTTAATTTACCTTCTTCATCTTACTGAAGTGGACATATAGCCATAACGGCAGTGCATTTGGAAGAATTCCACAATCTTATATTGAGGTATAAAGTCAATTTTCTTGTATATACACATTTAGCAATCGATATTGAGTTGCTGCAAATCATTAGTTTAACATATTTAAGTTAATTTACCTTCTTCATCTTACTGAAGTGGACATAAAGCCATAATGGCAGTGCATTTGGAAGAATTCCACAATCTTATATTGAGGTATAAAGTCGATTTTCTTGTATATACACATTTAGCAATCGATATTGAGTTGCTTCAAATCATTAGTTTAACATATTTAAGTTAATTTACCTTCTTCATCTTACTGAAGTTGACATAAAGCCATAACTGCAGTTCATATGGAAGAATTCCACAATCTTGTATTAAGATATAAAGTCAATTTTCTTGTATATACACATTTGGCAATCGATATTGAGTTGCTGCAAATCATTAATTTAACATATTTAAGTAATTTACCTTCTTCATCTTACTGAAGCTGACATAAAGCCATAACGGCAGAGCTTTTGGAAGAATTCCACAATCTTATATTGAGATATAAAGTCGATTTTCTTGTATATACACATTTAGCAATCGATATTGAGTTGCTGTAAATCATTAGTTTAACATATTTAAAGTAATTTACCTTCTTTATCTTACTGAAGTAGACATAATTATATATTCCACAATCTTATATTAAGATATAAAGTCGATTTCCATGTATATTCACATTGAGCAATCGATATTGAGTTGCTGCAAATCATTAGTTTAACATATTTAAGTTAATTAACCTTCTTCATCTTACTGAAGTGGACATATAGCCATAACGGCAAAGCATTTGGAAGAATTCCACAATCTTATAAAAAGATATAAAGTCAATTTTCTTGTATATACACATTTAGCAATCGATTTTGAGTTGCTGCAAATCATTAATTTAACATATTTAAGTTAATTTACCTTCTTCATCTTACTGAAGTGGACATAAAGCCATAACGGCAGTGCAGTTGGAAGTATTCCACAATCTTATATTAAGATATAAAGTCGATTTTCTTGTATATACACATTTAGCAATCGATATTGAGTTGCTTCAAATCATTAGTTTAACATATTTAAGTTAATTTACCTTCTTCATCTTACTGAAGTTGACATAAAGCCATAACGGCAGTGCATTTGGAAAAACTCCACAATCTTATATTAAGATATAAAGTCGATTTTCTTGTATATTCACATTTAGCAATCGATATTGAGTTGCTGTAAATCATTAGTTTAACATATTTCAGTTAAATAACCTTCTTCACCTTACTGAAGTGAACATAAAGCCATAACGGCAGTGCATATGGAAGAATTCCACAATCTTATATTAAGATATAAAGTCAATTTTCTTGTATATACACATTTAGCAATCGATATTGAGTTGCTGCAAATCATTAATTTAACATATTTAAGTTAATTTACCTTCTTCATCTTACTGAAGTGGACATATAGCCATAACGGCAGTGCATTTGGAAAGAATTCCACAATCTTATATTTAGATATAAAGTCGATTTTCTTGTATATACACATTTAGCAATCGATATTGAGTTGCTGTAAATCATTAGTTTAACATATTTAAGTTAATTTACCTTCTTCATCTTACTGAAGTTGACATAAAGCCATAACGGCAGTGCAGTTGGAAGAATTCAACAATCTTATATTAAGATATAAAGTCAATTTTCTTGTATATACACATTTAGCAATCGATATTGAGTTGCTGTAAATCATTAGTTTAACATATTTAAGTTAATTTACCTTCTTCATCTTACTGAAGTGGACATATAGCCATAACGGCAGTGCATTTGGAAGAATTCCACAATCTTATAATAAGATATAAAGTCGATTTTCTTGTATATACACATTTAGCAATCGATATTGAGTTGCTGTAAATCATTAGTTTAACATATTTAAGTTAATTTACCTTCTTCATCTTACTGAAGTGGACATAAAGCCATAACGGCAGTGCATTTGGAAGAATTCCACAATCTTATATTGAGATATAAAGTCAATTTTCTTGTATATACACATTTAGCAATCGATATTGAGTTGCTGCAAATCATTAATTTAACATATTTAAGTTAATTAACCTTCTTCATCTTACTGAAGTGGACATAAAGCCACAACGGCAGTGCATTTGAAAGAATTCCACAATCTTATATATATACACATTTAGCAATCGATATTGAGTTGCTGTAAATCATTAGTTTAACATATTTAAGTTAATTTACCTTCTTCATCTTACTGAAGTGGACATAAAGCCATAACGGCAGCGCATTTCGAAGAAATCCACAATCCTATATTAAAGTATAAAGTCGATTTTTTTGTATATTCACATTTAGCAATCGATATTGAGTTGCTTAAATCATTAGTTTAACATATTTAAGTTAATTTACCTTCTTCATCTTACTGAAGTAGACATAAAGCCATAACGGCCGTGCATTTGGAAGAATTCCACAATCTTATATTAAGATATAAAGTCAATTTTCTTGTATATACACATTTAGCAATCGATATTGAGTTGCTGTAAATCATTAGTTTAACATATTTAAGTTAATTAACCTTCTTCATCTTACTGAAGTGGACATAAAGCCATAACGGCAGTGCATTTGGAAGAATTCCACAATCTTATATTGAGATATAAAGTAAATTTTCTTGTATATAGTACATTTAATAATTGATGTTGAGTTGCTGCAAATCATTAGTTTAACATATTTAAGTTAATTTACCTTCTTCATCTTACTGAAGTGGACATAAAGCCATAACGGCAGTGCATTTGGAAAAACTCCACAATCTTATATTAAGATATAAAGTCGATTTTCTTGTATATACACATTTAGCAATCGATATTGAGTTGCTGTAAATCATTAATTTAACATATTTAAGTTAATTTACCTTCTTCATCTTACTGAAGTGGACATATAGCCATAACGGCAGTGCATTTGGAAGAATTCCACAATCTTATATTAAGATATAAAGTCGATTTTCTTGTATATACACATTTAGCAATCGATATTGAGTTGCTGTAAATCATTAGTTTAACATATTTCAGTTAATTTACCTTCTTCATCTTACTGAAGTGGACATATAGCCATAACGGCAGTGCATTTGGAAGAATTCCACAATCTTATATTAAGATATAAAGTCAATTTTCTTGTATATACACATTTAGCAATCGATATTGAGTTGCTGCAAATCATTAGTTTAACATATTTAAGTTAATTTACCTTCTTCATCTTACTGAAGTGGACATATAGCCATAACGGCAGTGCATTTGGAAGAATTCCACAATCTTATATTAAGATATAAAGTCGATTTTCTTGTATATACACATTTAGCAATCGATATTGAGTTGCTGTAAATCATTAATTTAACATATTTAAGTTATTTTACCTTCTTCATCTTACTGAAGTGGACATATAGCCATAACGGCAGTGCATTTGGAAGAATTCCACAATCTTATATTGAGGTATAAAGTCCGATTTTCTTGTATATACACATTTAGCAATCGACATTGAGTTGCTTCAAATCATTAGTTTAACATATTTAAGTAATTTACCTTAATAAAAGGATGGATTAGTTATCGAAATCGCAGTTTTTGAGGTAACGTAAAAACAATAAATACACGATTTAGTTAGCACGATGAGTTTTTAATTTTATCGAAAATTTAATGCGAAAAATATGAATAAAATATTTTTTGATGCTATAGCAAGAATATACGAAAATACATTTTACATTACTGTATGTAGCCCACACTCATCGAAAAAAATTATTTTATTCGTATTTTTCGTATTCATATTGTTAAAACCCACCGTATGTATTTGATATTATTCAAAATGTAATATTATTGTAAAACTCAAGTTTATTTTTATTTAGATTGAGCGAGGCTCAAAAAGAGGAGTATATCAGAAAATTGGATGAGGACGTTGACGCCGCGATCGACAGTGAAGATCCGTCAGACAGCGAAGACGACGATTGGTTTCCGGACGGTATTTAAGCGTCAGATACTGAAGATTACGAACAGGATGGAACAGCCGAAATTGAAGAGGATACAAGTGATCGTGAAGCTCCAGAGGGTGAAGAAGAAGAGGATGATGACGACGATGAGGAAGAGGGCGACGACAATGAAGTAGCTGTATCGACTTCTAATAGTCGGTCAGACAGTTCAAGTGTTCCACCCAATACAAGTACAACATTTATAGCAAAAGATGGAATAAAACCGCACGCCCAAATCATCAGATTCCTGCTAGAAATATTGTGAGGCAAAGAGCTGGACCTCATAGGAGTACGGAAATGTTGTCAATCGCTCAAACATTAAAAAAAATTATCACGTTGGAAATGGTCGATATTATTGTTCGCTGCACGAATAAAAAAGCAGAAGCCGTGTATTGAGTTTACAACAAACAACATCCAGAAAATGAACCTCGTGTATGGAAAAAAGTAACAGTGACAAAGATGTATTCCTTTTTGGAGTATTGATATCTGCTGGTGCAAATAACTCAAACACAGATCATGTAAATAAAATGTGGAAGAAAAATGCTTATCCGTTATATCGTGCAACAATGGGACGAATACGCTTTCAGTCGCTTTTACGGTTCATACGTTTCGATGATTATACAACACGCCCGGCTCGAGTAGCCAATGATAAAGCTGCTCTTATTTCAGATATATGGAAGATGCTGAATGCCAACTTAGCTGCATTGTATCGACGAACAGCCCTACCCTTTCAGAGGAAGAACTAAGTTTACTCAGTATATGCCATCCAAGCCTGCTAAATACGGTCTGCAAGTATTTTGGTTGTGCGATGCAAGTAATGCTTATCCACTGAAAGGTATTTTGTATACAGGTAAACAAGGTAATACTCGAGAAGTCAATCAAGCAGAACGAGTTGTCAAAGACCTGGTCAGCGATTATAAAGGATCTTGCCGAAATATAACCACGGACAGATTTTTCACAACTTTACCTTTGGCGGAGACTCTGTTATCTTGGAAACTTACTGTCGTCGGTACATTGAAAAAAAATAAGACGTTTATACCTCAAGAAATGAAACCGTCAAGGTCTAGAGAAGTACTGTCAACTCTTTTCGGATTTCATGAAAAAGCTACTATCTGCTCATACGTTCCATAGAAAAACAAAGCTGTAATACTTCTTAGTGCGATGCACTACGGTTATGAAATTTCTGATGCAGCTCACAAAAAACAAGAAATGATTTTGTTTTATAATCAAACAAAAGCTGGAGTTGACACCATGGATCAAATGTGTTCGAGGTATTCCACCCAACGGCGAACGTGTAGATGGCCGCTGGCTTTCTTTTTCAATATCTATGTCATCTATTATGAAAATAACAGCATGTTTCATAAGAAAACGAACAGACGGAGACTTTTTCTTCGACAATTGTCAGAAGAGTTAGCAATGTGCGATAAGCCCGTATGCGAACAGCATTCGGTGAACATTTCTAAATGTTTACATTGCAATAATTAATTTTTAATTTTTCTTAATTTTTTAATTAATTCTTAAAATAATAATAATAATATTATTTTGCGACATGAAGTTAAAAAGGACATATAGCCATAACGGCAGTGCATTTGGAAGAATTCCACAATCTTATATTGAGGTATAAAGTCAATTTTCTTAAATATACACATTTAGCAATCGATATTGAGTTGCTGCAAATCATTAATTTAACATATTTAAGTTAATTTACCTTCTTCATCTTACTGAAGTGGACATATAGCCATAACGGCAGTGCATTTGGAAGAATTCCACAATCTTATATTAAGGTATAAAGTCATTTTCTTGTATATACACATTCATCAGCAATCGATATTGAGTTGCTGCAAATCATTAGTTTAACATATTTAAGTTAATTTACCTTCTTCATCTTACTGAAGTGGACAAAACACATAACGGCAGTGCATTTGGAAGAATTCCACAATCTTATATTAAGGTATAAAATTAATTTTCTTAAATAAACACATTTAGCAATCGATATTGAGTTGCTGTAAATCATTAGTTTAACATATTTAAGTTAATTTAACCTTCTTCATCTTACTGAAGTGGACATAATAGCCATAACGGCAGTGCATTTGGAAGAATTCCACAATCTTATATTAAGATATAAAGTCAATTTTCTTGTATATACACATTTAGCAATCGATATTGAGTTGCTATAAATCATTAGTTTAACATATTTAAGTTAATTTACCTTCTTCATCTTACTGAAGTGGACATATAGCCATAACGGCAGTGCATTTGGAAGAATTCCACAATCTTATATTGAGGTATAAAGTCGATTTTCTTGTATATTCACATTTAGCAATCGATATTGAGTTGCTTCAAATCATTAGTTTAACATATTTAAGTTAATCAACTTCTTCATCTTACTGAAGTGAACAGATAAGCCATAACGGCAGAGCATTTGGAAGAATTCCACAATCTTATATTGAGGTATAAAGTCAATTTTCTTGTATATACACATTTAGCAATCGATATTGAGTTGCTGCAAATCATTAATTTAACATATTTAAGTTAATTTACCTTCTTCATCTTACTGAAGTGGACATAAAGCCATAACGGCAGTGCATTTGGAAGAATTCCACAATCTTATATTGAGGTATAAAGTCGATTTTCTTGTATATACACATTTAGCAATCGATATTGAGTTGCTGCAAATCATTAATTTAACATATTTAAGTTAATTTACCTTCTTCATCTTACTGAAGTGGACATAAAGCCATAACGGCAGTGCATTTGGAAGAATTCCACAATCTTATATTAAGGTATAAAGTCGATTTTCTTGTATATACACATTTAGCAATCGATATTGAGTTGCTGTAAATCATTAGTTTAACATATTTAAGTTAATTTACCTTCTTCATCTTACTGAAGTGGACATATAGCCATAACGGCAGTGCATTTGGAAGAATTCCACAATCTTATATTGAGGTATAAAGTCAATTTTCTTGTATATACACATTTAGCAATCGATATTGAGTTGCTGCAAATCATTAATTTAACATATTTAAGTTAATTTACCTTCTTCATCTTACTGAAGTGGACATAAAGCCATAATGGCAGTACATTTGGAAGAATTCCACAATCTTATATTAAGGTATAAAGTCGATTTTCTTGTATATACACATTTAGCAATCGATATTGAGTTGCTGCAAATCATTAATTTAACATATTTAAGTTAATTTAACTTCTTCATCTTACTGAAGTGGACAAAAGCCATAACGGCAGTGCATTTGGAAGAAATCCACAATCTTATATTAAGGTATAAAGTCAATTTTCTTGTATATACACATTTAGCAATCGATATTGAGTTGCTGCAAATCATTAGTTTAACATATTTAAGTTAATTTACCTTCTTCATCTTACTGAAGTGGACATATAGCCATAACGGCAGTGCATTTGGAAGAATTCCACAATCTTATATTGAGGTATAAAGTCGATTTTCTTGTATATACACATTTAGCAATCGATATTGAGTTGCTTCAAATCATTAGTTTAACATATTTAAGTTAATTTACCTTCTTCATCTTACTGAAGTGGACATAAAGCCATTACGGCAGTGCATTTGGAAGAATTCCACAATCTTATATTTAGGTATAAAGTCGATTTTCTTGTATATATACATTTAGCAATCGATATTGAGTTGCTGTTAATCATTAGTTTAACATATTTAAGTTAATTAACCTTCTTCATCTTACTGAAGTGGACATATAGCCATAACGGCAGTGTATTTGGAAGAATTCCACAATCTTATATTAAGGTATAAAGTCGATTTTCTTGTATATACACAATTAGCAATCGATATTGAGTTGCTGTAAATCATTAGTTTAACATATTTCAGTTATTTAACCTTCTTCACCTTACTGAAGTGGACAAATAGCCATAACGGCAGTGCATTTGGAAGAATTCCACAATCTTATAATAAGATATAAAGTCAATTTTCTTGTATATACACATTTAGCAATCGATATTGAGTTGCTGCAAATCATTAATTTAACATATTTAAGTTAATTTACCTTCTTCATCTTACTGAAGTGGACATATAGCCATAACGGCAGTGCGTTTGGAATAGTTCCACAATCTTATATTAAGATATAAAGTCGATTTTCTTGTATATACACATTTAGCAATCGATATTGAGTTGCTTAAATCATTTACTTCACTTATTTTAGTTAATTAACCTTCTTCATCTTACTGAAGTGGACATATAGCCATAACGGCAGTGCATTTGGAAGAATTCCACAATCTTATATTAAGGTATAAAGTCGATTTTCTTGTATATACACATTTAGCAATCGATATTGAGTTGCTTCAAATCATTAATTTAACATATTTAAGTTAATTTACCTTCTTAATCTTACTAAAGTGGACATAAAGCCATAACGGCAGTGCATTTGGAAGAATTCCACAATCTTATATTGAGGTATAAAGTCGATTTTCTTGTATATACACACTTAGCAATCGATATTGAGTTGCTGCAAATCAGTAGGTTAACATATTTAAGTTAATTTACCTTCTTCATCTTACTGAAGTGGACATAAAGCCATAACGGCAGTGCATTTGGAAGAATTCCACAATCTTATATTGAGGTATAAAGTCGATTTTCTTGTAAATACACATTTAGCAATCGATATTGAGTTGCTCAAATCATTAGTTTAACATATTTAAGTTAATTTACCTTCTTCACCTTACTGAAGTGGACATGTAACCATAACGGCAGTGCATTTGGAAGAATTCCACAATCTTATAAAAAGATATAAAGTCAATTTTCTTGTATATACACATTTAGCAATCGATATTGAGTTGCTGCAAATCATTAGTTTAACATATTTAAGTTAATTTACCTTCTTCATCTTACTGAAGTGGACATAAAGCCATAACGGCGGTGCATTGGGAAGAATTCCACAATCTTATATTGAGGTATAAAGTCAGTTTTCTTATACATACACACTTAGGAATCGACATTGAGTTGCTTCAAATCATTAGTTAAACATATTTAAGTAATTTACCTTCTTCTTCTTACTGAAGTTGACGCAAAGCCATAACGGCAGAGCATTTGGAAGAATTCCACAATCTTATATTGAGTTATAAAGTCAATTTTCTTTAATATACACATTTAGCAATCGATATTGAGTTGCTGCAAATCATTAATTTAACATATTTAAGTAATTTACCTTCTTCATCTTACTGAAGTGGACATATAGCCATAACGGCAGTTTATTTGGAAGAATTCCACAATCTTATATTAAGATATAAAGTCGATTTTCTTGTACATATATTCACATTTAGCAATCGATATTGAGTTGCTATAAATCATTAGTTTAACATATTTAAGTTAATTTACCTTCTTCATCTTACTGAAGTGGACATATAGCCATAACGGCAGTGCATTTGGAATAATTCCACAATCTTATATTGAGGTAAATATGTTTCAGTATTGCAAGTAGAGTGCTCATTAAAAAATAAAAACATAATTTCTTTTGAATTAAAACTAAGTTTTTAAAATAGACGGAAAAGAATTTATTTTAGAAAATAAGGAGCTAATCATAAAATTTTGTGAAACAAATTTTCCAGAGTTTAATAAAAAAGAAACAGTGTAATCTTTTCTCAAAAACATTCTGTTTAGAAACAGAATTTGTGAAGAAAATTGTAATAAATAACTGAAATTATCTAGCCATGTCAACAAAAGAGTGTGATTGATTGATTCGACTATAGGAACGATTACAAGTCTATTCAATTTTAATTTCCAAGTCTATGAGTGACTCAGAATTAGAAAAACTCTTAGAAAGAATTGTTAAACTACAGGTGACCAGTAAAATGGATTCAAATCAGGTAACCGCAGTGGTTCAAGCAGCCGTCTCAAGCGCTCTTGAACAACAAAGACAGACTTTCAGTTAGCTCAACGATTAACGGGAAAATGACTACATTGACAATACTGGTCAAACATAAAAATATACCGACCGGTAAAAATATTACCGAACGTTAGGTGTGACGAACCCCTTGATCTGATCAGAATTTGACGGGCAAATCAGTACATATGTGTCCTGGCGACAAGCTGCCCATACATCTTACGAAGATTTCAGAAGTTACGAGGGAAACTCTAGACACTACCAAGCAGTAGGTATAATTAGAAATAAAATAAAAGCTTCTGCTGATGCCATTTTGGCATCCTTCTTTTTTAAATTTCGACGCAATAATCGCGAGACTAGACTTTACGTACGCAGAAACGACCGATATATTTAATCGAACAACAATTATCCACCTTACGACGAGGGTAACCTATCCACTTCGATATTTCGACGAGGTGGAAAATATTAACTCTCCTCACGAATAAAACCATAATGACCCATGAGGTTAAAGAGTATCAGAATCAATTTGCGAAAATATAGAGCGGACCTTTAAGAAGTTTTTATATCAGGCCTTAAAAGACGCTGTGTGACGCCCTTATTTGCTCTCGCCTAAAGACCTACCTAGCGCTCTGGCATTAGCCAGGAGTGTGAGTCAAATAAGAAAGGTACTTATTTGCTTTCAAATTTCGCAACGTCTGTTGAAGACCAATATAAAACAAAGGAATAAACAATTCGGAGAAAAAGATGCAGCAGCAGCAAAAAATCCGCATTTTGCAAATAAACAGCACAGAACAAATGATACTAGGACTAACAAGCAGGAACAAGTGACCCCCATGGACGTTGACCTATCGGTTTCAAGGCTAAGACAAAATGTAAATTGGCGTAGGGAAGCATCACAGAGAGCCAACCAATACCAACAACAGAATCAAAGTAATAGTAGAACAGGTTAGTTGCAGTTCAAATCTAGCAACCCGGGGAAAACGATTGGGTAGATTCAGATAGGGTTACTGGACCAAAAGATGCAGCGCATTATTACCTTAAATCAAGAAAAAGTTAGTGAGGCGACTTGTAATCAGGAAGCCGAAGATGAAGCTGAAGATCTCGAGGAGGAACAATTGAATTTTTTTGGGGATGTCCCTGCTCCTGATAAAGGAAGTAAGTTATAGGCAAAAAAAGATGTTGGCAGGGCTTTGAAAAATTCATCCAGATTTCTCTATACTCCACAAATATATTAAACATTCGACAAAAGTGTAGAATTCAGTGGGCTCGATTTGCTCAATCTGCAGCATAAAGATAAATTTACTCAATCTGGTAAATAGACCTCGTGCGGGTACAAGCAAGCACGATTCTGGGAACTAAAAAAAAGCTCTTGTTCCATGAATGTAAAAATGTAAACTTTATCAACATAAAAGTGAAAGAAATTCCATCTTCAGTTCGTGAAACAATTTGTGAAATTATCAAAAGTAGAAATAAGGCGTTTGCTGACCCTGTTGGTCCTTTACCCTTCAACTAAATGGTGGTGCAATCAGAACAAAAACCGATGAACCCGGTCTACTCAGAGACTTTACCCATATCTATGGGTGTAGCCGACTAACAAGCAACAAAGTGGCTGAACTTCTCGTCAATGTAGTATCATTCGAGCCCTCAAGTCCCCTTACAATAGCAATTTGGGTCGTTGATAAGAAAAGGAGTAGATCAAAGGAAATAAGAAGAAAAATCTTGTGATTGATTTCAGGAAATTGAATGAGGTCACAGTCGAAGATAAATACCTATGCCAAACACAATGGTAATCTTGTCAAACTTAAGAGGTGCACAATATTTTCCACCCTCTCGACCTTAAATCTGGGTTTCACCAGATCGAAAGTTATGAAAGAGAAGGGAGAAAACCGCTTTCTCCGTGAACAACGAGTAAGTAATTTTGTCGTTTACCGGGCTGAAAACACCCCAAGCATCTTCCAGAAGGCAATCGACGATGTCCTCGGGAGCAAATTAATAAAACCTGCCACGTTTACGTCGACGACGTAATTGTCTATTCAAAAGCGGCAGAAGACCATTTGAAAGATATCAGATAAGATGCTTTGCGAAGTCTCTATGAACAAACATGAGAATATCCGAAAAATCGAAATTCTTCAAGACCGAGGTAGAATACCACAAGTTTTTGTTGTCTCCAGGAGGTGTGAAAACAAGCCGATAAAGTCAATGGAATCAAATGTTGTGAACGTAACCACTCTTCGAGGACTACGTTCCTTTCTTGAATTGGCTGTTGCTATCGATGTTTCATTAAGATTTTGCCAGCCTTACCAAACCTCTGATTGATATGCCAAGGGAGAAAATGGCAAAATAAATTACCTGGTCAAAAAAATTAAATTATTACTTTTCCAGAAGGTATAGGTGCATTTAATAAACTTGAAATTCTGGCATCAGAGAAGATGTCACATTCGGCTTTATAAAGCTGCAAAAGCTTAACAACCGTGATACCTCCATATAGGGTTTGGGGGCCGTCCTTTCAAGAAAAAAACCCATTACCATGATCTCAGAACAAAGATGAAAGCATTTGCAACAAATGAAAGAAACTCTTGGCGATCGTGGACCTGCCGCACTTTGAAGGAACTACCTGTACGGTGTTAACCAGTTGAATATCTACACTGACCAGCCTCTGACGTTCGCGGTTTCTGATAAAAACCCGTATAACGCAAAAATCAAACGATGGAAGTCTCTAATAAACTTCAAGCAAAAATTACTATAAACCAGGAAAGAGAAAACCATATCGCTGACGCGTTTGTCGAACAGCACATGAAATGGTAATTGAAATGGAGGCAAGCTCTGGCTTCGCTTACCATGCAGTGAGTCATGACCTACACTATAGAGACGGTGGATAACCCAGTAAATTACTAGAAGCCAGATAATTCTTCAAGAAAGCAGAAAGCCAGTCAAAAACCTTTATAATATTTAGTTCCAAAAGCAGACATGCCTAATTTCATTTTTGCGACATGCAAGTCATTTACTAAAAACTCTGCAGGAAGTCATTAATGATGGCGTAGTTAACACAATACATTGCAGCCTACCAGTGTTGCAAAAAAATTCAACACCGACTGGTAGAACTTCACCCCAACGTAGATTCCGTCATACCGAAAAGATGGTTGTAAAGAGCATCTTCAGCAAGTGATCAACAAAGTGTAGCCTTTCGCGACTGACAGCAGGCTCAAAAGCAGCAATAAAATGTAAACAAATCTTGGCTGACTTTTTTCCCGAACATTGCGGCAACACAGTTCCATGTAATCCTGGTGAAATATTACGTCGATATTTTCTCCACGGACAGAAATATTTTCTAACTTGCGTCGATAAGTTTTCTAAATTTGCTATAATTTGAAAATCGTCTAGAACCATCATAGCCGTAAACCCACCTCTGCTCTACAGCTAATAAACATTTTTCCAAGCGTTAAAACTTCTGTGAGCGGCGAAAAGTCTTAACTCGTGCTATAAAATCCCACTTTGCTAATTTACAACAATGTGAAAATCATAACGCCCCTCCTGCCCAGCACCTCCAAACAGCGGGCAAGAGTGGAGCGTTTTCAGTACCTTAACACTGAAATATTAGGTGTCTGAGACTGAGAAATCTCGATGACACTGTTGACTTGATTTTGCTTGCCACCATAGAATATAATAAGACAATTCATTCAGTAACCCACGAAAAACCAATGGACATCCTTCATCCCAGCTCAGCTAACATTACGGAACTAGTTCGAAATCGTATCGAAAAAGCACAGGCCAGTGATCGCGAATACCATAATAAGGGTCGTCAGAATGTGACGTATAACGTTGGCGACAAGGTCTTAGTGAAAGTTAATCGAAGGTTAGGCAATAAACTCTCAATACTATTTACAGAAGAAGTAGTCGAACAGGACCTAGGCACCACCGTTCTTATAAAGGGGAGGAGGGTCCCAAAAGACAACCTTCGTCCACCTTAATTAATCACTTTATTACTTTAAGTGTTGTATTTTAAATTACAGGATAATATCGACATTCCTATTGACGACCACTTTAACACAAAAGCTAACTGACTACACAAACTCCAACTACATTCCAATTTTGGACGGAAACGCAATAGTATGGGAACATTACGGTTATTTGACGCACTTTACCAACTTGACACTATATGCAACATTGAACGACGAGACGGCAGGATTTATGGACCTTTTCCCATTGACACATATGAAGAAAATAGTAGAAGCAGACGTAAAATACATCGGAACTTTACTTCAGAACTATTTGACATTCACCATCGAAGCAGGCTCGAAGCTTAAACTTTTTAGGTACTGCATTAAAAATCGTCGCCGGCACCCCTGACTTTGACGATTTCCAAAGACTACAACTAAGACAGGATATGCTCATTGACTCTAATAACAGACAGTACGAAATTAATACCCATATTCAGAAAAAAATTTTGGAAATCACGCAAACAATAAACACAATTATAAACTCAACAAGAAAGGAAGCAATAGACACTGGTCATCTTTACGAAACAGTACTTGCAAGAAATAGAGTAATAATCCTCGAACTGCAATCAATTACAATCTCAATAGCCCTAGCTAAGTTGAACCTAGTGAACCATCGCTGAGTGCGGAAACGAAGCAGTATGCTGTTAAATGTGAAAAATCAACTTTTGCAACTTTTTTGCAAGAAGCAAAAAACCCCTGCTTGTTGTCAGCAACTATTCACAGGTGCTGTAGCAAATTGTTCAACTACTACCAAGCATGATAAGGGCATCAAAGAAATCAATGACGGCATTGTCATTATCAACAACGCCACAGCAACGATAGAGGTTGAAAATGGAGATAGCAGAACCGTCAGCGGTACCTACCTTTTGACTTTCGATCAGTTAGTAAAGGTAAATGGGACCGAGTACCACAATCGACATCATACCCCTACTCGCACTCTGGCAATCCAACGGCTCAAACATATTTCAGTTATTTAACCTTCTTCGCCTTACTGAAGTGGACAAATAGCCATAACGGCAGTACATTTGGGAGAATTCCACAATCTTATATTAAGGTATTAAGTCAATTTTCTTTTATATTCACATTGAGCGATCGATATTGAGTTGCTATATATCATTAGTTTAACATATTTCAGTTAATTAACCTTCTTCACCTTACTGAAGTGAACATGTAGCCATAACGGCAGTGCATTTGGAAGAATTCCACAATCTTATAATAAGATATAAAGTCAATTTTCTTGTATATACACATTTAGCAATCGATATTGAGTTGCTGCAATTCATTAATTTAACATATTTAAGTTAATTTACTTTCATTACCTTACTGAAGTGGACATATAGCCATAACGGCAGTGCATTTGGAAGAATTTCACAATCTTATATTGAGTTATTAAGTCAATTTTCTTTATATATACATTAAGCAATCGATATTGAGTTGCTGCAAATCATTAATTTAACATATTTAAATTAATTATTCTTCTTCGTCTTACTAAAGCTGACATAAGGCCATAACGGCAGTGCATTTGGAAGAATTCCACAATCTTATAATAAGATATAAAGTCAATTTTCTTGTATATACACATTTAGCAATCGATTTTGAGTTGCTGCAAATCATTAATTTAACATATTTAAGTTAATTTACCTTCTTCATCTTACTGAAGTGGACATAAAGCCATAACGGCAGAGCATTTGGAAGAATTCCACAATCTTATATTCAGGTAGAAAGTCGATTTTCTTTTATATACACATTTAGCAATCGATATTGATTTGCTGCAAATCACTTATTTAACATATTTAAGTTAATTAACCTTCTTTATCTTACTGAAGTGGACATATAGCCATAACGGCAGTGCATTTGGAAGAATTCCACAATCTTATATTGAGGTATAAAGTCAATTTTCTTGTATATATACATTAAGCAATCGATATTGAGTTGCTGCAAATCATTAATTTAACATATTTAAGTTAATTTACCTTCTTCATCTTACTGAAGTTGACATAAAGCCATAACGGCAGTGCATTTGGAAGAATTCCACAATCTTATAATAAGATATAAAGTCAATTTTCTTGTATATACACATTAAGCAATCGATTTTGAGTTGCTACAAATCAATAATTTAACATATTTAAGTAAATTAACCTTCTTCATCTTACTGAAGTTGGCATAAAGCCATAACGGCAGAGCATTTGGAAGAATTCCACAATCTTATATTCAGATATAAAGTCGATTTTCTTGTATATACACATTTAGCAATCGACACTGAGTTGCTTCAAATCATTTACTTCACTTATTTAAGTTAATTAACCTTCTTCATCTTACTGAAGTGGACATAAAGCCATAATGGCAGTGCATTTGGAAAAATTCTACAGTCTTATATTGAAGTATAGAAACAAGTTTATTGTATATATACGTTTAGCAATCTACATTGAGTTGCCGCAAATCATTAATTTAACAAATTTAAGTTAATTTACATTCTTCATCTTACTGAAGTTGACATAAAGCCATAACAGCAGAGCATTTAGAAGAGTTCCACAATCTTATATTAAGGTATAAAGTCAATTTTCCCTTCAAACCATTTACTTCACTTATTTAAGTTAATTAACCTTCTGCATCTTACTGAAGTGGGCATAAAGCCATAACGGCAGTGCATTTGGAAGAATTCCACAATTTTACATTTAGATATAAGGTCGATTTTCTTGTATATACACATTTAGCAAACGATATTGAGTTTCTGCAAATCATTAATTTAAAATATTTAAGCTAATTTAACTTCTTCATCTTACTGAAGTGGACATATAGCCATAACGACAGTGCATTTGGAAGAATTTTACAATCTTATATTAAGGTATAAGGTCGATTTCTTGTACATATATATACATTTAGAAATCGATATTGAGTTGCTTCAAACCATTAATTTAACATATTTAAATTAATTATTCTTCTTCGTCTTACTGAAGCTGACATAAGGCCATAACGGCAGTGCATTTGGAAGAATTCCACAATTTTACATTTAGATATAAAGTTGATTTTCTTGTATATACACATTTAACAAACGATATTGAGTTGCTGCAAATCATTAGTTAAACATATTTAAGTTAATTCAACCTTCTTCATCTTACTGAAGTGGACATATAGCCATAACGGCAGTGCATTTGGAAGAATTCCACAATCTTATGTTTAGACATAAAACCGATTTTCTTGTATATACACATTTAACAAACGATATTGAGTTGCTGCAGATCATTATTTTAACAAATTTTAGTTAATTAACCTTCTTTATCTTACTGAAGAGAAGATAAAGCCATAACGGCAGTGCATTTGGAAGAACGCCACAATCTTATATTAAGGCATAAAGTCGATCTTTTTGTATATACACATTTAGCAAGCGATATTGAGTTGCTTCAAATCTTTTACTTTACTTATTTAAGTTAATTAACTTTCTTCATCTTACTGAAGTGGACATAAAGCCATAATGGCAGTGCATTTGGAAAAATTCCACAATCTTATATTCAGATATAAAGTCGATTTTCTTGTATATTCAAATTTAGCAATCGACATTGAGTTTCTGTAACTCATTAGTTTAACATTTTTAAGTAATTTACCTTCTTCATCTTACTGAAGTGAACATATAGCCATAACGGCATGGAAGAATTCCACAACCTTATATTGAGGTATAAAGTCAATTTTCATAAATATACACATTTAGCAAGCGATATTGATTTGCTTCAAATCATTTCCTTCACTTACTTAAGTTAATAACCATTCTTCATCTTACTGAAGTGGACATAAAGCCATAACGGCAGTGCAGTTGGAAGAATTCCACAATCTTATATTAAGGTATAAAGTCGATTTTCTTGTATATACACATTTATTTATTTATTTATTTAGTAAAGTCTATGAACAATGATTCTTACAGACTAATGAAAAACTAGGATGCATATTAGAATTCTAAAATAATAAAATTACAATAACAAGAGTAGATAACTTAAACTAAAAAACAGAATTGAGGGTATTAATGAAGGATACCCTAGAGTGAGAAAAGTCAAGTAGAACTTTCTCGGAGATCGAGTTAAACTCCCGCATAGCCCTCTTGAGGGGAGCATATTCAGCAAAATTAGTACTTTCCTTTTTGTAATAAAATGGCGAAATGGATCTGAGACAACGCTGGGGAGTATTGAAGTTGAGTTTCCCTAATAAGTAGGGACAGTCAATTTCCCCGTTAATTACATTGTAGACAAATGAAAGTGAGAGAACGGACCTTCGATTTTCCAGCGATTTAAGATGTAAAAGCAATAAACGCGATGTATACGATGGTATTGGGTCAACAAACTTTAAGGAGCGGAGAGCATATTTAAGAAAGATCTTTTGAACACGCTCGATCCTGTTAATTGACGATATGCAATATGGTCTCCAAATAAACACTGCATACTCCAAGATGGAACGCACAAAACATGTGTACAGTAATTTTAATGTGTAAGGGTCGGAAAAATTTGTAGAATTTCGACGGACAAAGCCAAGTACAGAAAAAGATTTTGAAGTGATATAGTTGATGTGATTACTGAAAGAAAATCTGTTGTCAAAGATTACCCCAAGATCTTTGATTTCAGTAACGCATTTTAGGACGCAATTAGAAATACTGTAGCTAGAAGATAATATGTTGCGTCCCCTACCATAGGAGATCTGTGAGCATTTATCTACATTCAGAAAAAGTTTCGATTTCAGGCACCAATTATGAAAAGTATCAATATCACATTGAAGTTTGAGTACATCTTGTGTGTTATTGATTAATGCAAAAATTTTTAAGTCATCTGCATATAACAGAAAGTTGGCGAAAGAGAAGCAACAGGAGATGTCGTTGATAAACAGCACAAAGAGAAGTGGACCCAAGACGCTTCCTTGTGGGACTCCCGAAGACGCAGTGAATGAATCAGATGACACTCCATCAACAGTGACTACGCATCGTCTGTTTTGCAAATATGATTTAATCCACATCAAGAAGGCCGAGTGAAATCCTAGTGATGATAATTTTTTGATTAGAATATTATGTGATACCTTATCAAAGGCTTTAGAGAAATCTGTGTAGACACAATCTACTTGAAATCCAGCGGAGAATGCAGACATACAATAATCACTAAAAACTGCTAAGTTTGACACAGTGGAGCGCCCAGGGACAAACCCATGCTGATTGACATTAATTATTGATTTTACTGCAAAATATATTTTCGAAATAGTAGAGAGTTTAGAAATAGGCCTGTAATTGCAGACATCATCCTTTCTACCACCTTTATGAATAGGGGTAATGCATGTCAATTTCCAGTCAGAAATGAAATCCCCGGTGGCGAGAGACTTATTGAAGATAAGCATGAGAGGATATAATAAGGCAGTGCAATTTTTTATAAATACGGGCGGAAGCCTGTCCAAATCCAATTTGGACGAGGACTTAATGTCACAAATAGCCTTAGCAATATCGTCCTGTGAAAGACACAGTGAGCCAAAATTTATGGATGGGAAGTTATCAGCTGAAAAAGTGGAACTAGTACCAGGATCATCTTGAACATAGTTCGATTTGAAAAATTCAGCAAAGCCAAGTACAGAAAAAGATTTTGAAGTGATATAGTTGATGTGATTACTGAAAGAAAATCTGTTGTCAAAGATTACCCCAAGATCTTTGATTTCAGTAACGCATTTTAGGACGCAATTAGAAATACTGTAGCTAGAAGATAATATGTTGCGTCCCTACCATAGGAGATCTGTGAGCATTTATCTACATTCAGAAAAAGTTTCGATTTCAGGCACCAATTATGAAAAGTATCAATATCACATTGAAGTTTGAGTACATCTTGTGTGTTATTGATTAATGCAAAAATTTTTAAGTCATCTGCATATAACAGAAAGTTGGCGAAAGAGAAGCAACAGGAGATGTCGTTGATAAACAGCACAAAGAGAAGTGGACCCAAGACGCTTCCTTGTGGGACTCCCGAAGACGCAGTGAATGAATCAGATGACACTCCATCAACAGTGACTACGCATCGTCTGTTTTGCAAATATGATTTAATCCACATCAAGAAGGCCGAGTGAAATCCTAGTGATGATAATTTTTTGATTAGAATATTATGTGATACCTTATCAAAGGCTTTAGAGAAATCTGTGTAGACACAATCTACTTGAAATCCAGCGGAGAATGCAGACATACAATAATCACTAAAAACTGCTAAGTTTGACACAGTGGAGCGCCCAGGGACAAACCCATGCTGATTGACATTAATTATTGATTTTACTGCAAAATATAATTTATTTTCAACAGAACACTCAAAAATTTTCGAAATAGTAGAGAGTTTAGAAATAGGCCTGTAATTGCAGACATCATCCTTTCTACCACCTTTATGAATAGGGGTAATGCATGTCAATTTCCAGTCAGAAATGAAATCCCCGGTGGCGAGAGACTTATTGAAGATAAGCATGAGAGGATATAATAAGGCAGTGCAATTTTTTATAAATACGGGCGGAAGCCCGTCCAAATCCAATTTGGACGAGGACTTAATGTCACAAATAGCCTTAGCAATATCGTCCTGTGAAAGACACAGTGAGCCAAAATTTATGGATGGGAAGTTATCAGCTGAAAAAGTGGAACTAGTACCAGGATCATCTTGAACATAGTTCGATTTGAAAAATTCAGCGAACAAATTGGAGATTTCGACCGGAGTGCATGCCGACTTATCACCCCAGCGTAAAGCAGAGGGAATGGCCGAACACGCTCTTTTAGATTTTACAAAGTTCCAAAAGAACTTAGGGTTTGACTTAATTGTAGACTCCGTATTATTAATGAACCTTTTGTAGAGGAACTTATCCAATTCATTAAACAGTTTTGTGTAGTGCTGATATTGAACAAAGGAAACATGAGATTTAGTTGAAGAGAATTTTCTAAAATATTTATTTCTAAGATTTTTTAGGCGTTTAAGGTCCTTAGTGTACCAAGGCAACTTATATGGTTGTATGTGTTTCAGCGGGATATTATAATGACAGAATTCCTGGATTGATTTCTTAAAAATGGAGAAACTATTAGCTGTATCAAGTCCCGATAGTAAATCATCCCATTTTATTTCAAAGAGCTGATTGTTGAGCCGTTCAAAGTCGCAAAATGCAAAATTAAAACCAAGCCCATCAATTGGTTTGACAGGGGCGAAAAGATAAGTATCCACCTCAAACGCTAGCGGTGAATGATGGATGGTGGCTGGAGTAATTGGAGAGAATCCATCAAGAATCCTAAATTTTAAATTATCACTAAGAAAGACTAGGTCAAGAAATCGATCGAGACTATTTGAATATGAGTTGATTTGTATCAGATTGAGACCAAGCAAGCTATCAATGAGAAATAACTCCTGAGAAGACGAAAAATTTGAAGGAATAAGAGCAGGACTATAGGAACAACCAGACCAGACGATATTGCTTAGATTAAAGTCACCCAAAACACAAATATTATTCTCTTTCACCTTGTTTAATACCAGCGAGGAAATATTATTTGCGTGCAACTTGTACAACTCTAGCGGACTATTAGGAGGGATGTATGAGACTGCAATGAACAGAGCATCATCGACACAGATACATAGTTGGTCCAGGATAGAATCTTCATTCTCAAGCATAATTAAGCGAGGACGATATTTGCGATGAACTGCTAAGAGAACTCCACCCCCTCTTAGACAGCCAGTTTTTTCGTGATCTCTGTCCTTGCGGAAGACATAATAGAGATTTGAGTCAAAGTATTCGCTATCGAAATAACTAGAATTCAGCCAAGTCTCAACAATAACGATAATATCGAAATCCAAACGTGACGAAAAATTGCGAATAATATTTGATTTACACCTAATACCCGATAAATTTTGGTAGTAGACCTTAAGACAGGAGCAAGTTGAGGAAGGTGCAGAAAACGTATGAGTAGAATTGCGATTAACAGCCGCGTCAACTAATCTGCAGCGCTGTTTTCCCCTCGCTTTAGAAAAAACTTAAAGGGACGCAGCTTAATGCCAGAAGGCCACACTGAAGAGGAGAAAACAGCATTAAAAAAAGATGGGGACACACCTAGCTTAAAGTTTATCCTCTTAAGAATATTAACATCGGTATCTTTCTTAATTAATTTATAACATAGAAGATGCTCTCTATCAACATTAGCATGTTTAACAACAAAAGATATAATATCTTCCTCCGTGACTGAGTTCTTAAATGCAGATAAGTGAATCCATTTCTTGGGTATGACGACATCGAGATCAACATTGGCATTAACACCAACAACAGTTGAAGTGGCTGGGGACTTTTTGTTCTTAGTACTCACTTTTAACTTCAAATTTCTGTTAGCAGGAATTGAAGTAGAAGAGTTGTTTACAGAATCAACGGCGACAGAGTGAGCAGCATTGACAGCGACAGGTTGGCGAGCTGGTTTAGCAGCAGCTGTTGGATTGTTATTGGCTTTCGAGTGAGTGTTGATGTTCCTACCAACAGCGTCAGCATATGTATTGACATTATTATTAACAGCAGCAATAGAGCGAGCGGAGCAAGCAGCAGACGGAGCAGCCGAGAGTGCTTTCGAAGTAGCGGGAGCAAGATAATCCATGCTCACACAATCAGTGGGAGCAGAAACAACAACTTTCGGCGACGGAGCATTTGTACTCGCAATAGTCGTAGAAGTAGAGATAGAGTTTGCAGTAGTTGAAGCTGCAGAGAGTACCTTCAGTGTAGCGGGAGCGAGATAGTTCTCACACACGTTATCAGCAGGGCATAAAGATAAATTGACATTGTCGGACAATTTCTTATGCACAGTGCAGATCTCTGATTTGAGTTCGTTAAGCATAGCGATTAACGATTTACGATCATTTAGCAATCGATATTGGGTTGCTTCAAATCATTAGTTTAACATATTTAAGTTAATTAACCTTCTTCATCTTACTGAAGTTGACATAAAGCCATAACGGCAGTGCAATTGGAAGAATTCCACAATCGTATATTTAGACACAAAGTCGATTTTCTAGTATATACACATTTAGCAATCGATATTGAGTTGATTCAAATTATTTACTTCACTTATTTAAGTTAATTAACCTTCTTCATCTTACTGAAGTTGACATAAAGCCATAACGGCAGTGCATTTGGAAGAACGCCACAATCTTATATTAAGGCATAAAGTCGATCTTGTTGTATATACACATTTAGCAAGCGATATTGAGTTGCTTCAAATCTTTTACTTCACTTATTTAAGTTAATTAACCTTCTTCATCTTACTGAAGGGGACATAAAGCCATAATGGCAGTGCATTTGGAAAAATTCCACAATCTTATATTCAGATATATAGTCGATTTTCTTGTATATTCAAATTTAGCAATCGACATTGAGTTGCTGTAACTCATTAGTTTAACATTTTTAAGTAATTAACCTTCTTCATCTGACTGAAGTGGACATAAAGCCATAACGGCAGTGCATTTGGAAGAATTCCACAATCTTATATTAAGGTATAAAGTCGATTTTCTTGTATATACACATTTAGCAATCGATATTGAGTTGCTTCAAATCATTAGTTTAACATACGTCAGTTAATTAACCTTCTTCATCTTACTGAAGAGAAGATAAAGCCATAACGGCAGTGCATTTGGAAGAACGCCACAATCTTATATTAAGGCATAAAGTCGATTTTCTTGTATATTCACATTAAGCATTCGATATTGAGTTGCTTCAAATCATTAGTTTAACATATTTAAGTCCTCTTACCATCTTCATCTTAATGAAGTGGACATAAAGCCATAATGGCAGTGCATTTGGAAAAATTCCACAATCTTATATTCAGATATAAAGTCGATTTTCTTGTATATTCAAATTTAGCAATCGACATTGAGTTGCTGCAAATCATTAATTTAACATATTTAAGTAATTTACCTTCTTCATCTTACTGAAGCTGGCATAAAGCCATAACGGCAGAGCATTTGGAAGAATTCCACAATCGCTTATTTAGATATAATGTCGATTTTCTTGTATATACACATTTAGCAATCGATATTGAGTTGCTGCAAATCATTAGTTTAACATATTTAAGTTAATTTACCTTCTTCATCTTACTGAAGTGGACAAAAGCCATAACGGCAGTGCATTTAGAAGAATTCCACAATCTTATATTAAGATATAAAGTCGATTTTCTTTTATATACACATTTGGCAATCGATATTGAGTTGCTGCAAATCATTAATTTAACATATTTAAGTTAATTAGCCTTCTTCATCTTACTGAAGTGGACATAAACCCATAGTGGCAGTGCATTTGGAAGAATTCCACAATCTTATATTAAGGCATAAAGTCAATTTTCTTAAATATACACATTTAGCAATCGATATTGAGTTGCTGCAAATCATTAATTTAACATATTTAAGTTAATTTACCTTCTTCATCTTACTGAAGTGGACATAAAGCCATAACGGCAGTGCATTTGGAAGAATTCCGCAGTCTTATATTAAGGTATAAAGTCGAATTTCTTGTATACTTGAGTACACATTTAGCAATCGATATTGAGTTGCTGCAAATCATTAATTTAACATATTTAAGTTAATTTACCTTCTTCATCTTACTGAAGTGAACATAAAGCCATAACGGCAGTGCATTTGGAAGAACGCCACAATCTTATATTAAGGCATAAAGTCGATCTTGTTGTATATACACATTTAGCAATCGATATTGAGTTGCTGCAAATCATTAATTTAACATATTTAAATTAATTAACCTTCTTCATCTTACTGAAGTGGACAAAAAGCCATAACGGCAGCGCAGTTGGAAGAATTCCACAATCCTTATATTAAGATATAAAGTCGATTTTCTTGTATATACACATTTAGCAATCGATATTGAGTTGCTGCAAATCATTAATTTAACATATTTAAGTAATTTACCTTCTTCATCTTACTGAAGTGAACATAAAGCCATAACGGCAGTGCATTTGGAAGAATTCCACAATCTTATATTAAGATATAAAGTCGATTTTCTTGTATATGCACATTTAGCAATCGATATTGAGTTGCTTCAAATCATTATTTAACATATTTAAGTTAATTAACCTTCTTCATCTTACTGAAGTGAACATAAAGCCATAACGGCAGTGCATTTGGAAGAACGCCACAATCTTATATTAAGGTATAAAGTCGATTTTCTTGTATATACACATTTAGCAATCGATATTGAGTTGCTTCAAATCATTAATTTAACATATTTAAGTTAAGTAACCTTCCTCATTTTACTGAAGTGGACATAAGGCCATAACGGCAGTGCATTTGGAAGAATTCGACAATCTTATATTCAGATATAAAGTCGATTTTCTTGTATATACACATTTAGCAATCGATATTGAGTTGCTGCAAATCATTAATTTAACATATTTAAGTTAATTTACCTTCTCCATTTTACTGAAGTGGACATATAGCCATAACGGCAGTTTATTTGGAAGAATTCCACAATCCTATATTAAGGTATAAAGTCGATTTTGTTGTACATTCACATTTAGCAATCGACATTGAGTTGCTTCAAATCATTAATTTAACATATTAAAGTTAATTTACCTTCTTCATCTTACTGAAGTTGAACATAAGGCCGTAACGGCAGTGCATTTGGAAGGATTCCACAATCTTATATTAAAGCATAAAGTCGATTTTCTTGTACATGCACATTTGGCAATCGATATTGAGTTGCTGCAAATCATTAATTTAACATATTTAAGTTAATTTACCTTCTTCATCTTACTGAAGTGGAACATAAAGCCATAACGGCAGTGCATTTGGAAGAATTCCACAATCTTATATTAAGGCATATAAAGTCGATTTTCTTGTATATACACATTTAGCAATCGATATTGAGTTGCTGCAAATCATTAATTTAACATATTTAAGCTAATTTACCTTCTTCATCTTACTGAAGTGAACATAAAGCCATAACGGCAGTGCATTTGGAAGAATTCCACAATCTTATATTAAGATATAAAGTCGATTTTCTTGTATATGCACATTTAGCAATCGATATTGAGTTGCTGCAAATCATTAGTTTAACATATTTAAGTTAATTAACCTTCTTCATCTTACTGAAGTGAACATAAAGCCATAACGGCAGATATAAAGCATTTGGAATCGATAAGTTGCTTCAAATCCATATTTAACACCTTCTTCATCTTATTAAGTGAACATAAAGCCATAACGGCAGTGCATTTGGAAGAATTCCACAATCTTATATTAAGATATAAAGTCGATTTTCTTGTATATACACATTTGGCAATCGATATTGAGTTGCTGCAAATCATTAATTTAACATATTTAAGTTAATTAACCTTCTTCATCTTACTGAAGAGAAGATAAAGCCATAACGGCAGTGCATTTGGAAGAATTCCACAATCTTATATTAAGGCATAAAGTCGATTTTCTTGTATATACACATTTAGCAATCGATATTGAGTTGCTGCAAATCATTAATTTAACATATTTAAGTTAATTTAACCTTCTTCATCTTACTGAAGTGAACATAAAGCCATAACGGCAGTGCATTTGGAAGAATTCCACAATCCTATATTAAGATATAAAGTCGATTTTCTTGTATATTCACATTTAGCAATCGATATTGAGTTGCTGCAAATCATTAATTTAACATATTTAAGCTAATTTACCTTCTTCATCTTACTGAAGTGAACATAAAGCCATAACGGCAGTGCATTTGGAAGAATTCCACAATCTTATATTAAGATATAAAGTCGATTTTCTTGTATATGCACATTTAGCAATCGATATTGAGTTGCTGCAAATCATTAATTTAACATATTTAAGTTAATTTACCTTCTTCATCTTACTGAAGTGGACATAAAGCCATAACGGCAGTGCATTTGGAAGAATTCCACAATCTTATATTAAGGTATAAAGTCGATTTTCTTGTATATACACATTTAGCAATCGATATTGAGTTGCTGCAAATCATTAATTTAACATATTTAAGTTAATTAACCTTCTTTATCTTACTGAAGAGAAGATAAAGCCATAACGGCAGTGCATTTGGAAGAACGCCACAATCTTATATTAAGGCATAAAGTCGATCTTGTTGTATATACACATTTAGCAAGCGATATTGAGTTGCTGCAAATCATTAATTTAACATATTTAAGCTAATTTAGCTTCTTCATCTTACTTAAGTGAACATAAAGCCATAACGGCAGTGCATTTGGAAGAACGCCACAATCTTATATTAAGGCATAAAGTCGATCTTGTTGTATATACACATTTAGCAACCGATATTGAGTTGCTGCAAATCATTAATTTAACATATTTAAGCTAATTTAGCTTCTTCATCTTACTGAAGTGAACATAAAGCCATAACGGCAGTGCATTTGGAAGAACGCCACAATCTTATATTAAGGCATAAAGTCGATTTTTCTTGTATATACACATTTAGCAATCGATATTGAGTTGCTTCAAATCATTAGTTTAACATATTTAAGTTAATTAACCTTCTTTATCTTACTGAAGAGAAGATAAAGCCATAACGGCAGTGCATTTGGAAGAACGCCACAATCTTATATTAAGGCATAAAGTCGATCTTGTTGTATATACACATTTAGCAAGCGATATTGAGTTGCTTCAAATCATTAGTTTAACATATTTAAGTTAATTAACCTTCTTCATCTTACTTAAGTGAACATAAAGCCATAACGGCAGTGCATTTGGAAGAACGCAGCAATCTTATATTAAGGCATAAAGTCGATCTTGTTGTATATACACATTTAGCAATCGATATTGAGTTGCTTCAAATCATTAGTTTAACATATTTAAGCTAATTAACCTTCTTTATCTTACTGAAGAGAAGATAAAGCCATAACGGCAGTGCATTTGGAAGAACGCCACAATCTTATATTAAGGCATAAAGTCGATCTTAATGTATATACGCATTTAGCAATCGATATTGAGTTGCTTCAAATCATTAGTTTAACATATTTAAGTTAATTAACCTTCTTCATCTTACTGAAGTGGACATAAAGCCATAATGGCAGTGCATTTGGAAAAATTCCACAATCTTATATTCAGATATAAAGTCGATTTTCTTGTATATTCAAATTTAGCAATCGACATTGAGTTGCTGCAAATCACTAATTTAACATATTTAAGTAATTTACCTTCTTCATCTTACTGAAGCTGGCATAAAGCCATAATTGAGTTGCTTCAAATCATTTCCTTCACTTATTTAAGGTAATTAACCTTCTTTATCTTACTGAAGTGGACATAAAGCCATAACGGCAGTGCATTTGGAAGAATTCCACAATCTTATATTAAGATATAAAGTCAATTTTCTTGTATATACACATTTCCAACCAATCGATACTGAGTTGCTGCAAATCACTAATTTAACATATTTAAGTAATTTACCTTCTTCATCTTACTGAAGCTGGCATAAA
>NW_026091052.1:0-8110 GCF_024586455.1 Bactrocera neohumeralis
CAATAAATTGACTCTAAAAATGTATATAAAATGACTTTATCCTGAATTGATTTAAATTTTTCCCAAAAACACCCGTTTCATGTCAACTTCATAAGTGAAGAAAAGTTTTTCTTTATTAAATTTTGTTGCAATCATATCGACTGCTAAATGTGTATATACAAGAAAAACGACTTTATACTGAATATAAATTGTGAATTCTTTAAATATCCTTATGGCATGTCAACTTCAGTAAGATGAAGAAAATTTAATTCAATATTAAATTATTGTTTAAAAAACCTCATATCGACTGCTAAAGGGGGTATATAAAAAAAAGACTTTTCGAAATATGTTGTAAAAATTTTTCCAAATCACGCCTTATGGCTTTATGTCAACTTCATAAGTAAGAAGGTTTTCAATTGTTAAATTAAGATTTAAAAGGGGAACAATATCGACTCAAATTTATATAAAAAAAAATCGACTTTATACCTGAATATAAGTTGTCGAATTTTAAAATCCCTTTCTCAGAAAATAACTTCAGTAAGATGAAGAAGGCAAATTCAACTTTTAATATGTTGTTAATAATTTAAAGCAACGTCAATATCTGACACTTAATGTGTATAAAAGAAAATCGACTTACCTGAACATAAAGATTGTCAAAGTTCTTCAAATTCACACTGCCTGATATGGCCTTATGTCACTCCAATAAGATGAAGTAAATTAACTCAAATATGTTAAATTAATGATTTAAAGCAACTCAATATCGACTGCTAAATGTGTATATACAACCTGAATATAAGATTGTCGAATTCTTCAAATGCACTGCCGTTATGGCCTTATGTCAACTTCAATAAGATGAAGAAGGTAAATTAACTTAAAGATTTTAAATTAATGATTTAAAGCAACTCAATATCGACTGCTTAATGTGTATATACAAGAAAATCGACTTTATCCCCTGAATATAAGATTGTCGAATTCTCCCAAATGCACTGCTGTTATACTTGAACAAAAAATTGTCGAATTCTTCCAAATACACTGCCATTATGGATTTATGTCAACTTCAGTAAGATGAAGAAGGTTAATTAACTTAATTATGTTAAATTAATGATTTAAGGCAATTCAATATCGACTGCTAAATGTGTATGTACACGAAAATCGACTTCATACCTGAATATAAGATTGTCGAATTCTTCCGAATGCACTGCCGTTATGGGTTTATGTCAACTTCAGTAAGATGGAGAAGGTAAATTAACTTAAAGATGTTAAATTAATGATTTAAAGCAACTCAGTATCGACTGCTTAATGTGTATATAAAAGAAAATGGACTTTATACCTGAATATAAGATTGTCGAATTCTTCCAAATGCACTGCCGTTATGGCTTTATGTCAACTTCAGTAAGATGAAGAAGGTAAATTAACTTAGATGTTAAATAAATTATTTAAAGCAACTCAATATCGACTGCTAAATGTGTATATACAAGAAAATGGACTTTATACCTGAATATAAGATTGTCGAATTCTTCCGAATGCACTGCCGTTATGGGTTTATGTCAACTTCAGTAAGATGAAAAAGGTAAATTAACTTAAAGATGTTAAATTAATGATTTAAAGCAACTCAGTATCGACTGCTTAATGTGTATATAAAAGAAAATAGACTTTATACCTGAATATAAGATTGTCGAATTCTTCCAAATGCACTGCCGTTATGGGTTTATGTCAACTTCAGTAAGATGAAGAAGGTAAATTAACTTAAAGATGTTAAATTAATGATTTAAAGCAACTCAGTATCGACTGCTTAATGTGTATATACAAGAAAATCGACTTTATACCTGAATATAAGATTGTCGAATTCTTCCGAATGCACTGCCGTTATGGATTTATGTCAACTTCAGTAAGATGAAGAAGGTTAATTAACTTAATTATGTTAAACTAACGAGTTACAGCAACTCAACATCGATTGCTAAATGTGTATATTTAAGAAAATTGATTTTATACCTTAATATAAGATTGTGGAATTCTTCCAAATGAACTGCCGTTATGGCTTTATGTCAACTTCAGTAAGATGAAGAAGGTAAATTAACTTAAAGATGTTAAATAAATGATTTAAAGCAACTCAATATCGACTGCTAAATGTGTATATACAAGAAAATCGACTTTATACCTGAATATAAGATTGTCGAATTCTTCCAAATGCACTGCCGTTATGGCTTTATGTCAACTTCAGTAAGATGAAGAAGGTAAATTAACTTAAAGATGTTAAATAAATGATTTAAAGCAACTCAATATCGACTGCTTAATGTGTATATACAAGAAAATGGACTTTATACCTGAATATAAGATGGTCGAATTCTTCCGAATGTACTGCCGTTATGGGTTTATGTCAACTTCAGTAAGATGAAGAAGGTACAATAACTTAAAGATGTTAAGTTAATGATTTAAAGCAACTCAATATCGACTGCTTAATGTGTATATAAAAGAAAATGAACTTTATACCTGAATATAGGATTGTCGAATTCCCCCAAATGCACTGCCGTTATGACTCTATGTCAACTTCAGTAAGATGAAGAAGGTTAATTAACTTAATTATGTTAAATTAATGATTTGAAGGCAACTCAATATCGACTGCTAAATGTATATATACAAGAAAATCGACTTTATACCTGAATATAAGATTGTCGAATTCTTCCAAATGCTCTGCCGTTATGGCTTTATGTCAACTTCAGTAAGATGAAGAAGGTTAATTAACTTAAATGTTAAATAAATTATTTAAAGCAACTCAATATCGACTGCTAAATGTGTATATACAAGAAAATGGACTTTATACCTGAATATAAGATTGTCGAATTCTTCCGAATGCACTGCCGTTATGGGTTTATGTCAACTTCAGTAAGATGAAGAAGGTAAAATAACTTAAAGATGTTAAGTTAATGATTTAAAGCAACTCAATATCGACTGCTTAATGTGTATATAAAAGACAATGGGCTTTATACCTGAATATAAGATTGTCGAATTCTTCCAAATGCACTGCCGTTATGGCTTTATGTCAACTTCAGTAAGATGAAGAAGGTTAATTAACTTAAAATTATGTTAAATTAATGATTAAAGGCAATTCAATATCGACTGCTAAATGTGTATATACAAGAAAATCGACTTTATACCTGAATATAAGATTGTGGAATTCTCCCAAATGCTCTGCCGTTTTGGCTTTATGTCAAATTCGGTAAGACGAAAAAGGTAAATTAACTTAAAGATGTTAAGTTAATGATTTAAGGCAACTCAATATCGACTGCTTAATGTGTATATACAAGAAAATCGACTTTATACCTGAATATAAGATTGTCGAATTCTTCCAAATGCACTGCCGTTATGGCTTTATGTCAACTTAAGTAAGATGAAGAAGGTAAATTAACTTAAATATGTTAAACTAATGATTTGAAGCAACTCAATATCGACTGCTTAATGTGCATATACAAGAAAATCGACTTTATACCTGAATATAAGATTGTCGAATTCTTCCAAATGCACTGCCGTTATGGCTTTATGTCAACTTCAATAAGATGAAAAGGTAAATTAGCTTAAAGATGTTAAATAAATGATTTAAAGCAACTCAATATCGACTGCTAAATGTGTATATACAAGAAAATCGACTTTATACCTGAATATAAGGTTGTCGAATTCTCCCAAATGCTCTGCCGTTTTGGCTTTATGTCAACTTCGGTAAGATGAAAAAGGTAAATTAACTTAAATATGTTGAATTATTGATTTGAAGTAACTTAATTTCGATAGCTTAATGTGAATATGCAAGAAAATCGACTTCATACCTGAATATAAGATTGTCGAATTCTTCCAAATGCACTGCCGTTATGGCTTTATGTCAACTTTAGTAAGATGAAGAAGGTAAATTAACTTAAAGATGTTAAATTAATGATTTAAAGCAACTCAATATCGACTGCTTAATGTGTATATACAAGAAAATGGACTTTATACCTGAATATAAGATTGTCGAATTCTTCCAAATGCACTGCCGTTATGGCTTTATGTCAAATTCAGTAAGATGAAGAAGGTAAATTAACTTAAAGATGTTAAATAAATGATTTAAAGCAACTCAATATCGACTGCTTAATGTGTATATACAAGAAAATCGACTTTATACCTGAATATAAGATTGTCGAATTCTCCCAAATGCACTGCCGTTTTGGCTTTATGTCAACCTCGGGAAGAATTAAAGTTAAGAGTTAAATTAATGATTTAAAGCAACTCAATATCGACTGCTAAATGTGTATATACTAGAAAATCGACTTTATACCTGAATATAAGATTGTCGAATTCTTCCAAATGCGCTGCCGTTATGGGTTTATGTCAACTTCAGTCAGATGAAAAAGGTAAATTAACTTAAAGATGTTAAATTAATGATTTAAAGCAACTCAATATCGACTGCTTAATGTGTATATACAAGAAAATGGACTTTATACCTGAATATAAGATTGTCGAATTCTTCCAAATGCACTGCCGTTATGGCTTTATGTCAACTTCAGTAAGATGAAGAAGGTAAAATACCTTAAAGATGTTAAAGTAATGATTTAAAGCAGCTCAATATCGACTGCTTAATGTGTATATACGAGAAAATGGACTTTATACCTGAATATAAGATTGTCGAATTCTTCCAAATGCATTGCCGTTATGGCTTTAAGTCAACTTCAATAAGATGAAGAAGGTAAATTAACTTAAAGAAGTTAAATTAATGATTTAAAGCAACTCAATATCGACTGCTAAATGTGCATATACAAGAAAATCGACTTTATACCTGAATATAAGATTGTCGAATTTTTACAAATGCAGTGCCGTTATGGCATTATGTCAACTTCAGGAAGATGAAGAAAGTTAATTAACTAAAATATGTTAAATTAATGATTTAAAAGCAATTCAATATCGACTGCTAAATGTGTATGTACACGAAAATCGACTTCATACCTGTACATAAGATTGTCGAGTTCTTCCAAATGCACTGCCGTTATGGGTTTATGTCAACTTCAGTAAGATGAAGAAGGTAAAATAACTTAAAGATGTTAAATTAATGATTTAAAGCAACTCAATATCGACTGCTAAATGTGTATATACAAGAAAATCGACTTTATACCTGAATATAAGATTGTCGAATTCTTCCAAATGCGCTGCTGTTATGGGTTTATGTCAACTTCAGTCAGATGAAAAAGGTAAAATAACTTAAAGATGTTAAATTAATGATTTAAAGCAACTCAATATCGACTGCTTAATGTGTATATACGAGAAAATGGACTTTATACCTGAATATAAGATTGTCGAATTCTTCCAAATGCACTGCCGTTATGGCTTTATGTAAACTTCAGTAAGATGAAGAAGGTAAATTAACTTAAAGATGTTAAAGTAATGATTTAAAGCAGCTCAATATCGACTGCTTAATGTGTATATACAAGAAAATCGACTTTATACCTGAATATAAGATTGTCGAATTCTTCCAAATGCATTGCCGTTATGGCTTTAAGTCAACTTCAATAAGATGAAAAAGGTAAATTAACTTAACCCATATTATCCCAAGGTGTGATATTACATAGAAAAATGTTTTTTTTCTATGTCTATCTAGTGAGTAGGCTCTAAATAACATGAAAATAAGCTTTTATCAAAAATATTTTCTATACTGGCTGAAATTCAGGACCGCACCTTAAATGGGGCGCTGGGAAAATATGCCTTCGGGTTTTGTATGCGAAGTCGGTTATTATTTTGAATGGTTTTTATTAGTAAATAAAGAATAAGTACACAAAAATTATGATAAATCACAATATATAAGATCAATTATAAACGTAAGCTAAAAATCAAAGTTGATATGAGAGAAAAAAAATTACTTTATGGTATGAAAAGCTTGAGAACAATGTTGATGGAGGCCAACTCCACATTTACTGCATTTGAATTTCGTATTCTTGTGACATTCGCGGCATCGAATTTGAGTTTCGTTTCTAATGATATAGTGTTCCTTCCCATCCAGCCTTACCGAATCTGGCAGCTTACTTTTCGTAGTTAACGGTGTCTTGCCTCCAATGCGTTTTGCTATGGATGTAGAAGGTTTGCCAAGTATCAAATAAGTCTGCACAATGTATCTTGTAAAAGACAAGAAATCATGAGCGTCTTTAGCTTGGCCTGCTGGTGAAACTCGGTATAACTGAAAAGCATTATTAGCACAGGCATTTATGGGGAACATTATCATTTGCCAATACCATCTCTTCAGTCTTATTGAAATTCTATATTTTCCAACATTTTGGTCGAGTCGATCGACTCCGCCCATATATTTGTTATATAATAGATAGCAATGCGGTTGATCTACGTCTACTCTTTTATTGCCGCACCATCTCTTCACCTTACCAATCGGATGAACACCGCTTTCCGTTGAGGCAATAGTTACGATGTTGTTGTCGTTGTAGCGCACTAAAGTTATGTTGGATGATAAATCCGTAATTTGGTGGTGCGAACCCCGTGATGTCTTTTTCATCTCCTTGATGTCTTTTAGCGGGGCACCTTCTGTTCTATTAGCACGTAATGTACCAGTGATAACATGACCCATCTGACTTACTTCGTCTAGTAAACGTAAAGAAGTGAAAAAATTATCAATATAGAAACTGTAGTGGTTATCACTTGGCAGTTTCGAAATCAAATTTGTCACTACAGAGCCTCCAACGCCTAGATTTGGATTGGTGTTACCAGTTTTAGCTCCTTGGTAAGGTTCTCCATAAATAAGATAACCCAATCGTGTACACAGTGACCAAATCTTATAGCCAAAACGTATTGGTTTACCGTGAATATGTTGTTTTGCGCCATGTTTTCCAAAATAAGGTACCATAGACTCATCGATAGACAAATGTTTGTCTCCGGGATAAAACTTTAGCCATCTCTCATTCATAAGATTCCACAGTGGCCTTACTTTTGCAAACTTATCGTCAGAAGGTAGGCGGTTGTTATCGCATGCATGAAAAAAACGTAAAAGCTCTTCAAAACGATTACGAGTCATGCATGATGCAACTCCTGGATGATGAGTGTCAATACTTTGATCCCAGTATAATCTATAGCGTGAAGCGCTATTGTAGCCTGACAAAAGCAAAATACCGATAAAGTTTTTAATTTCTTCAACAGTGACTCGAAAATTGACATGTCCTTTTGCAATTGCATTTTGTTCCGTGCTAGACCGCAGGAGCTCGAAAACTTCTTCGTCAAAAAACATCTCAAAAAAATCTAATGGATTATCCTTATCTAAAACGAAATCAGGTTGCATCGACTCCCTTTCAGGGTTTGCAGCTATATCTTTTTGTCTCCACTTCCTCGTGACAATAGTCTTAGATTTTTTTGCAGGTGGTTCATTTGACTGAGACGCGGACGGCTGTTGTTCCTGTTCATCCTGATTTATAAATGGAATTCCATCTACGGTTTCCAGGACCCCATCTGCTGATGGTAGCTGGCATCGCACCTCAGCTTCTGCTAGTAGTTGCCGACGCGTAAGATTACCTATTTCTCCCGCTTCTTCGCTTCCGCTGTCTTCATCGCTGAAGTCATTGTTTTCAGGTGGTGTGATAAATATATCTGCAGACAGTATATTATGATCATCTTCTAATGCCGATATAATTTCGTGAACGTTCAACCTGTAAATAACAAAACATATAAAAATACGGTAAAATAGTTCTAAATATAGTTTACTGAAGCTGGGAGTACAAGGGCCCGTAGCAAAAACCACGGTGCCTCCTATTCCCAGCGCACCTCAAATGGGGCGGTACACAAAACTTAGTAAAATGAACACATAAAAGCAAATTTTCGTCAAATTCATGATGTTAACTAATAGACTAGTTAAAACTTAAAAAAAAAAACGAAAACGGTAAAATTAATTATAAGTATAAAAAAGTTTTTACTTACCCTCTCCTGGAATTCATGATGGCTGAAATTCACAGAGTTTAAATAATTCCTGAGAGATAACCGAAAACAATAATCACTTTCAACAAGTTTTAGGTGATAATGACATACGTCAAGAACCCAAATAAATTATAGCCTCTACCAACACAGAATAAAATTTGCGTAATCTGAAACAAAAAGAAGTGCACCTTAAATGGAGCGCTGGGAT
>NW_026091053.1:0-14436 GCF_024586455.1 Bactrocera neohumeralis
CAGGAAAGTCGGTTTTATAACTTAATGTAAAATTGTAGAATTTTTCCAAATGCACTACCCTTATGGCTTTATGCCAACTTGAGTAAGATGACGAAGGTTAATTAACTTGAATATGTGACGTTAATGACTATAATCAACTGGATATGGTTTGCTAAATGTTAAAATGCAGGAAAATCGGTTTTATACCTAAATGTAAAATTATGGAATTTTTCCAAATGCACTGCCGTTTTGGCTTTATGCCAACTTGAGTAAGATGACGAAGGTTAATTAACTTGAATATGTGACGTTAATGACTATAATCAACTGGATATGGTTTGCTAAATGTTAAAATGCAGGAAAATCGGTTTTATACCTAAATGTAAAATTATGGAATTTTTCCAAATGCACTGCCGTTATGGCTTTATGCCAACTTTAGTAAGATGAAGAAAGTTAATTAACTTTAATATGTTAAGCTAATGATTTGAGGTAATTTGATATGGATTTCTAAATGTGTACATGCCAGAAAATCAGTTTTATACCTAAATGAAAATTGTGGATTTTTCTAAATGCACTGCCATTTTGTCTTTATGCCAACCTTAGTAAGATGAAGAAGATTAATTAACTTTACTATGTGAACTTAATAATTTGAAGAAACTTGATATGGATTTCTAAATGTGTACATCCAAGAAAGTCGGTTTTATACCTAAGTGTAAAATTATGGAATTTTATAAATGCACTGTCATTTTCCTTATCCCAACTTCAGTAAGATGAAGAAGATTAGTTCACTTTAAAATGTGAACTTAATAATTTTAAGCAACTTGATATGGATTTCTAAATGTGTACAGCCAGAAAATCAGTTTTATACCTAAATGTAAAGTTGTGGATTTTTTCCAAATGCACTGCTGTTATGGCCTTATGCCAACTTAGTAAGATGAAAAAGGTTTAATAAATGTACTATGTGAAGCTAATGATTTGAAGCAACTTGAAATGGATTTCTAAATGTGTACATGCAGGAAAGTCGGATTTAATAATTTGAAGCAACTTGATATGGATTTCTAAATGTGTACATGCACGAAAGTCGGTTTTATACCTAAATGTAAAATTATGGAATTTTTTCCAAATGCACTGCCGTTATGGTCTTATGTCAACTTGATTAAGATGGTGAGGGTTAATTAACTTTAATATGTGAAGTTAATGATTTGAATCAACTCGATATGGATTTCTTAATGTGTACAAGCAAGAAAGTCGGTTTTATACCTAAATGTAAAATTGTGGACTTTTTGCCAAATGCACTGTCGTTTTATTTTATGCCAACTTCTGTAAGATGAAGAAGGTTAATTAACTTTAATATGTGACGATAATGACTTGAATCAACTCGAAATGGATTTCTAAATGTGTACATGCAGGAAAATCGGTTTTATACCTAAATGTAAAATTGTGGAATTTTTCCAAATGTACTGCCGTTTGGGCTTTATGCCAACTTCTGTAAGATGAAGAAAGTTAATTAACTTTAATATGTCGATTTAATAATTTGAAGCAACTTGATATGGATTTCTAAATATGTACATGCAAGAAAATCGGTTTTATACCTAAATGTAAAATTCTGGAATTTTCCAAATGCACTGCCGTTTTGTCTTTATGCCAACTTCAGTAAAGTGGTGATAGCTGTTAACTTTAATATGTGAACTTAATAATTTGAAAGCAACTTGATATGGAATTGTAAATGTGTACATGCAAGAAAGTCGGTTTTATACATAAATGTAAAATTATGGATTTTTTTCCAAATGCACTGCCGTTATGGCTTTATCTCAACTTGAATAAGATGAAGAAGTTAATTAACTTTAATATGTGAAGCTAATGATTTGAACAACTTGATATGGATTTCTAAATGTGTACATGCAAGAAAATCGGTTTTATACCTAAATGTAAAATTATGGAATTTTTCCAAATGCACTGCCGTTATGGTCTTATCTCAACCTTGAGTAAGATGGTGAGGTTTAATTAACTTTAATATGTTAAGCTAATGATTTGAGGTAACTTGATATGGATTTCTAAATGTGTACATGCAAGAAAATCGGTTTTATACCTAAATGTAAAATTCTGGAATTTTCCAAATGCACTACCATTTTGGCTTTATGTCAACTTCAGTAAGATGAAGAAGATTAATTAACTTAAATATGTGAAGCTAATGATTTGAAGCAACTTGATATGGATTTCTAAATGTGTACATGCAAGAAAATCGGTTTTATACCTAAATGTAAAATTGTGGAATTTTTCCAAATGCACTGCGTTATGGCTTTATCTCAACTTGAGTAAGATGAAGAAAGTTAATTAACTTTAATATGTGAAGCTAATGATTTGAGGCAACTTGATGTGGATTTCTAAATGTGTACATGCAGAAAAATCGGTTTTATACCTAAAAGTAAAATTCTGGAATTTTTCCAAATGCACTGCCATTTGGCTTTATGCCAACTTCATTAAGATGAAGAAGATTAATTAACTTTAATATGTGAAGCTAATGATTTGAAGCAACTTGATATGGATTTCTAAATGTGTACATTCCAGAAAATCGGTTTTATACCTAAATTCTGTAATTTTTCCCAATGCTCTGTCGTTTTGGCTTTATGTCAACTTGAGTAAGTTGCAGAAAGTTAATTAACTTTAATATGTGAAGCTAATGATTTGAAGCAACTTGGTATAGACTTCTAAATGTGCACATGCAAGAAAATCGGTTTTATACCTAAATGTTAAATTCTGGAATTTTCCAAATGCACTGTTTTGGCTTTATGTCAACTTTAGTAAGATGATGAAGGTAAATCTACTAAAATATGTTAAACTAATGATTTGAAGCAACTCAATATGGATTTCTAAATGTGTAAATGCAAAAAAGTCGGTTTTATACCGAAATGCAAAATTGTGTAATTTTTCCAAATGCACTGCCGTTGTGGTCTTATGTCAACTTGAGTAAGATGATGAGGGTTAATTAACTTTAATATGTAAAGCTAATGATTTGAGGTAACTTTATATGGATTTCTAAATGTGTACATTCAAGAAAATCGGTTTTATACCTAAAAGTAAAATTCTAGAATTTTCCAAATGCACTGCCATTTTCTTTATGCCAACTTCAGTAAAATGAAGAAGATTAATTAACTTTAATATCTAAAGCTAATGATTTGAGGCAACTTGATATGGATTTCTAAATGTGTACATGCAAGAAAATCGGTTTTATACCTAAATGTAAAATTCTGGAATTTTTCCAAATGCACTGCCATTTTGGCTTTATGCCAACTTCAGTAAGATGAAGAAGATTAATTAACTTTAATATGTGAACTTAATAATTTGAAGCAACTTGATATGGATTTCTAAATGTGTACATGCAAGAAAGTCGGTTTTATACCTAAATGTAAAATTATGGAATTTTTCCAAATGCACTGCCGTTTTGACTTTATCCCAACTTCAGTAAGATAATGGCTAATTAACTTTATTTTGTGACTTTAATAATTTTAAGCAACTTGATATGGATTTCTAAATGTGTACATGCCAGAAAATCGGTTTTATACCTAAATGTAAAATTGTGGAATTTTTCCAAATGCACTGCTGTTATGGCCTTATGCCAACTTTAGTAAGATGACGTGTTAATTAACATTAATATATTAAGCTAATGATTTGAAGCAACTTGATATGGATTTCTAAATGTGTACATGCAAGAAAATTGGTTTTGTACCTAAATGTAAAATTATGGAATTTTTTCCAAATCCACTGTCGTTATGGCATTATGCGAACTTCAGTAAGATGAAGAAAGTTAATTAACGTTAATAAGTGAAGCTATATAATTTGAAGCAACATGATATGGATTTCTAAATGTGTACATGCAAGAAAGTCGGTTTTATACCTAAATGTAAAATTGTGGAATTTTTCCAAATGCACTTCCGTTATGGTCTTATGTCAACTTGAGTAAGATGGTGAGGGTTAATTAACTTTAATATGTTAAGCTATTGATTTGAATCAACTTGATATGGATTTCTAAATGTGTAATGCAGGAAATTTGGTTTTATACCAAAATGTAAAATAAAATGCAGGAATTTTTCCAAATGCACTGCCGTTATGGCAGATGAAGAAGGTTTATTAACTTTACTATGCGAATCTAATGATTTGAAGCAACTCTAAATGGATTTCTAAATGTGTACATGCAGGAAAGTCGGTTTTATACCTAAATGTAAAATTATGGAATTTTTCCAAATGTACTGCCGTTTGGGCTTTATGCCAACTTCTGTAAGATGAAGAAAGTTAATTAACTTTAATATGTCGATTTAATAATTTGAAGCAACTTGATATGGATTTCTAAATATGTACATGCAAGAAAGTCGGTTTTATACCTAAATGTAAAATTCTGGAATTTTCCAAATGCACTGCCATTTTGTCTTTATGCCAACCACAGTAAGATGAAGAAGATTAATTAACTTTAATATGTGAACTTAATAATTTGAAGCAACTTGATATGGATTTCTAAATGTGTACATGCAAGAAAGTCGGTTTTGTACCTAAATGCAAATCTATGGAATTTTTTTCCAAATGCACTGCCGTTATGGTTTTATCTCAACTTGAATAAGATGGTGAGGGTTAAATAACTTTAATATGTGAAGCTAATGATTTGAGGTAACTTGATGTGGATTTCTAAATGTGTACATGCAAGAAAATCGGTTTTATACCTAAATGTAAAATTATGGAATTTGTTCCAAATGCACTGCCGTTATGGTCTTATCTCAACCTGAGTAAGATGGTGAGGTTTAATTAACTTTAACATGTTAAGCTAATGATTTGAGGTAACTTGATATGGATTTCTAAATGTGTACATTTAAGAAAATCGGTTTTATACCTAAATTTAAAATTCTGGAATTTTCCAAATGCACTGTCATTTTCTTTATGCAACTTCATTAAGATGAAGAAGATTAATTCACTTTAAAATGTGAAGCTAATGATTTGAAGCAACTTGATATTAATTTCTAAATGTGTACATGCCAGAAAATTGGTTTTATAGCTAAATGTAAAATTGTGGAATTTTTCCAAATGCACTGCCGTTATGTACTTATCTCAACTTGAGTAAGATGGTGAGGGTTAATTAACTTTAATATGTTTAGCTAATGATTTGAGGTAACTTGATGTGGATTTCTAAATGTGTAGATTTAAGAAAGTCGGTTTTATATCTAAATTTAAAATTCTGGAATTTTCCAAATGCACTGTCATTTGGCTTTATGCCAACTTCATTAAGATGAAGAAGATTAATTAACTTTAAAATGTGAAGCTAATGATTTGAACCCACTTGATATGGATTTTTAAATGTGTACATGCCAGAAAATCGGTTTTATACCTAAATGTAAAATTGTGGAATTTTTCCAAATGCACTGCCGTTTTGGCTTTATGCCAACTTCTGTAAGATGAAGAAAGTTAATTAAATTTAATATGTGAATTTATTAATTTGAAGCAACTTGATATGGATTTCTAATTTTTTCAAATGCACTGCCGTTTTGGCTTTATGCCAATTTCTGTAAGATGAAGAAAGTTAATTAACTTTAATATGTGAATTAATTAATTTGAAGCAACTTGATATGGATTTCTAAATGTGTAAATGCAAAAAGTCGATTTTATACCTAAATGTAAAATTGTGGAATTTTTCCAAATGCACTGCCGTTGTGGTCTTACGTCAACTTGAGTAAGATGGTGAGGGTTAATTAACTTTAGTATGTAAAGCTAATGATTTGAGGTAACTTAATATGGATTTCTAAATGTGTACATGCAAGAAAATCGGTTTTATACCTAAATGTAAAATTCTAGAATTTTCCAAATGCGCTGCCATTTTCTTTATGCCAACTTCATTAAGATGAAGAAGATTAATTCACTTTAAAATGTGAAGCTAATGTTTTGAAGCAACTTGATATGGATTTCTAAATGTGCACATGCCAGAAAATCGGTTTTATAGCTAAATGTAAAATTGTGGAATTTTTACAAATGCACTGCCGTTTTGGCTTTATGCCCATTTCTGTAAGATGAAGAAAGTTAGTTAACTTTAATATGTGAATTAATTAATTTGAAGCAACTTGATATGGATTTTAAATGTGTACATGCAAGAAAGTCGATTTTATACCTAAATGTAAAATTATGGAATTTTTCCAAATGCACTGCCGTTGTGGTCTTATGTCAACTTGAGTAAGATGGTGAGGGTTAATTAACTTTAATATGTAAAGCTAATGATTTGAGGCAACTTGATATGGATTTCTAAATGTGTACATGCAAGAAATTCGGTTTTATACCTAAATGTAAAATTCTGGAATTTTTTCCAAATGCACTGCCATTTTCTTTATGCCAACTTCAGTAAGATGAAGAAGATTAATTAACTTTAAAATGTGAAGCTAATGATTTGAACCCACTTGATATGGATTTCTAAATGTGTACATGCCAGAAAATCGGTTTTATAGCTAAATGTAAAATTGTGGAATTTTTCCAAATGCAATGCCGTTTTGGCTTTATGCCAACTTCTGTAAGTTGAAGAAAGTTAATAAACTTTAATATGTGAATTAATTAATTTGAAGCAACTTGATATGGATCTCTAAATGTGTACATGCAAGAAAGTCGATTTTATACCTAAATGTAAAATTGTGGAATTTTTCCAAATGCACTGCCGTTTTGGCTTTATGCCAACTTCTGTAAGATGAAGAAAGTTAATTAACTTTAATATGTGAATTTAATGATTTGAAGCAACTTGATATGGATTTCTAAATGTGTACATGCCAGAAAATCGGTTTTATACCTAAATGTAAAATTGTGGAATTTTTCCAAATGCACTGCCGTTTTGGCTTTATGCCAACTTCTGTAATATGAAGAAAGTTAATTAACTTTAATATGTGAATTTAATAATTTGAAGCAACTTGATATGGATTTCTAAATGTGTACATGCCAGAAAATCGGTTTTATACCTAAATGTAGAATTGTGGAATTTCCTCAAATGCACTGCCGTTTTGGTCTTTATGTCAACTTGAGTAAGATGAAGAAAGTTAATTAACTTTAATATGTGAATTTAATAATTTGAAGCAACTTGATATGGATTTCTAAATGTGTACATGCCAGAAAATCGGTTTTATACCTAAATGTAAAATAATGGAATTTTCCAAATGCACTGCCATTTTCTTTATGCCAACTTCAGTAAGATGAAGAAGATTAATTAACTTTAATATGTGAATTAATAATTTGAAGCAACTTGATATGGGATTTCTAAATATGTACATGCCAGAAAATCGGTTTTATACCTAAATGTAAAGTTGTGGAATTTTATAAATGCACTGTCATTTTTCTTATCCCAACTTCAGTAAGATGAAGAAGATTAATTAACTTTAATATGTGAATTTAATGATTTGAAGCAACTTGATATGGATTTCTAAATGTGTACATTGCAGAAAATCGGTTTTATACCTAAATGTAAAGTTATGGAATTTTTCCAAATACACTGCCGTTTGGGCTTTATGCCAACTTGAGTAAGATGACGAAGATTAATTAACTTGAATATCTGACGTTAATGACTTGAATCAACTCGATATGTATTGCTAAATGTTTAATTGCAGGAAATTTGGTTTTATACCTAAATGTAAAATTATGGAATTTTTCCAAATGCACTGCCGTTATGGCTTTATGCCAACTAAGTAAGATGAAGAAAGTTAATTAACTTTAATATGTGAAGTTAACGATTTGAAGCAACTTGATATGGATTTTTAAATGTGTACATGCAGGAAAGTCGGTTTTATAGCAAAATGTAAAATTGTGGAATTTTTCCAAATGCACTGCCGTTTTGGCTTTATGCCAACTTGAGTAAGATGACGAAGGTTAATTAACTTGAATATGTGACGTTAATGATTTGAATCAACTCGATATGGATTGCTAAATGTTAAAATGCAGGAAAATCGGTTTTATACCTAAATGTAAAATTGTGGAATTTTTCCAAATGCACTGCTGTTATGGCTTTATGCCAACTTGAGTAAGATGAAGAGGGTTAATTAACTTTAATATGTGAAGTTAATGATTTGAATCAACTTGATATGGAATTCTTAATGTGTACATGCAAAAAATCGGTTTTATACCTAAATGTAAAATTATGGAATTTTTCCAAATGCACTGCCGTTATGGTCTTATGTCAACTTGAGTAAAATGGTGAGGGTTAATTAACTTTAATATGTTAAGCTAATGATTTGAGGTAATTTGATATGGATTTCTAAATGTGTACATGCCAGAAAATCAGTTTTATACCTAAATGAAAATTGTGGATTTTTCTAAATGCACTGCCATTTTGTCTTTATGCCAACCTCAGTAAGATGAAGAAGATTAATTAACTTTACTATGTGAACTTAATAATTTGAAGAAACTTGATATGGATTTCTAAAGGTGTACATCCAAGAAAGTCGGTTTTATACCTAAGTGTAAAATTAACGAATTTTATAAATGCACTGTTATTTTCCTTATCCCAACTTCAGTAAGATGAAGAAGATTAGTTCACTTTAATATGTGATCTTAATAATTTGAAGCAACTTGATATGGATTTCTAAATGTGTACAGCCAGAAAATCAGTTTTATACCTAAATGTAAAGTTGTGGATTTTTTCCAAATGCACTGCTGTTATGGCTTTATGCCAACTTAGTAAGATGAAAAAGGTTTATTATATGTACTATGTGAAGCTAATGATTTGAAGCAACTTGAAATGGATTTCTAAATGTGTACATGCAGGAAAGTCGGTTTTATAGCTAAATGTAAAATTGTGGAATTTTTCCAAATGCACTACCCTTATGGCTTTATGCCAACTTGAATAAGATGAAGAAAGTTAATTAACTTTAATATGTCAATTTAATAATTTGAAGCGACATGATATTGATTTCTAAATGTGTACATGCAAGAAAGTCGGTTTTATACCTAAATATAAAATTATGGACTTTTTTCCAAATGCACGGCCGTTATGGTCTTATGTCAACTTAAATAAGATGGTGAGGGTTAATCAACTTGAATATCTGACGTTAATGACTTGAATCAACTCGATATGTAATGCTTAATGTTTAAATGCAGGAAATTTGGTTTTATACCAAAATGTAAAATTATGGAATTTTTCCAAATGCACTGCCGTTATGGCAGATGAAGAAGGTTTATTAACTTTACTATGTGAATCTAATGATTTGAAGCAACTTTAAATGGATTTCTAAATGTATACATGCAGGAAAGTCGGTTTTATACCTAAATGTAAAATTATGAGTTTTTTCAAATGTACTGCCGTTTGGGCTTTATGCCAACTTCTGTAAGATGAAGAAAGTTAATTAACCTTTAATATGTCGATTTAATAATTTGAAGCAACTTGATATGGATTTCTAAATATGTACATGCAAGAAAGTCGATTTTAAACCTAAATGTAAAATTGTGGAGTTTTTCCAAATGCACTGCCGTTTTGGCTTTATGCCAACTTCTATAAAATGACGAAGGGTAATTAACTTTAATATGTGAAGCTAATGACTTGAGGTAATTTGATATGGATTTCTAAATGTGTACATGCCAGAAAATCAGTTTTATACCTAAAGGAAAATTGTGGATTTTTTCCAAATGCATTGCCGTTATGTGTACGTGCAAGAAAATCGGTTTTACACCTAAATGTAAAATTGTGTAACTTTTCCAAATGCACTGTCGTTTTGGCTTTATGCCAACTTGAGTAAGATGAAGAAGGTTAATTAACTTTAATATGTCGATTTAATAATTTGAAGCAACTTGATATGGATTTCTAAATGTGTACATCCAAGAAATTTGGTTTTATACCTAAATGTAAAAGTATGGAATTTTTTCCAAATGCACTGCCGTTATGGTCTTATGTCAACTTGAATAAGATGGTGAGGGTTAATTAACTTTAATATGTTAAGCTAATGATTTGAAGCAACTTGATTTTTATTTCTAAATGTGTACATGCAAGAAAATCGGTTTTATACCTAAATGTAAAAATATAGAATTTTTTCCAAATGCACTGCCGTTTGGCTTTATGCCAACTTCAGTAAGATGAAGAAGATTAATTAACTTTAATATGTTAAGCTAATGATTTGGGGTAACTTGATATGGATTTCTAAATGTGTACATGCAAGAAAGTCGGTTTTATACCTAAATGTAAAATTATGGAATTTTTCCAAATGCACTGCCGTTTTGGCTTTATGCCAACTTCTGTAAGATGAAGAAAGTTAATTAACTTTAATATGTGAATTTAATAATTTGAAGCAACTTGATATGGATTTCTAAATGTGTACATGCAAGAAAGTCGGTTTTATACCTAAATGTAAAATTATGGAATTTTTTCCAAATGCACTGCCGTTATGGTCTTATGTCAACTTTAGTAAGATGGTGAGGGTTAATTAACCTTTATATGTTAAGCTAATGATTTGAGGTAACTTGATATGGATTTCTAAATTTGTACATGCAAGCAAATCGGTTTTATACCTAAATGTAAAATAATGGAATTTTTCCAAATACACTGCCGTTATGGCTTTATGTCAACTCGCGTAAGATGAAGAAAGTTAATAACTTTAATATGTGAATTTAATGATTTGAAGCAACTTGATATGGATTTCTAAATGTGTACATGCGAGAAAATCGGTTTTATACCTAAATGTAAAATTATGGAATTTTTTCCAAATGCACTGTCGTTTTGGTCTTATGTCAACTTGAATAAGATGGTGAGGGATAATTAACTTTAATATGTTAAGCTAATGATTTGAAGCAACTTGATATGGATTTCTAAATGTGTACATGCCAGAAAATCGGTTTTTTACCTAAATGTAAAATTGTGGAATTTTTCCAAATGCACTGCCAATTTGGCTTTATGCCAACTTGAGTAAGATGAAGAAAGTTAATTAACTTTAACATGTTAAGCTAATGATTTGAAGCAACTTGATATGGATTTCAAAATGTGTACATGCAAGAAAGTCGATTTTAAACCTAAATGTAAAATTGTGGAGTTTTTTCCAAATGCACTGCCGTTTTGGCTTTATGCCAACTTCTATAAAATGACGAAGGGTAATTAACTTTAATATGTTAAGCTAATGACTTGAGGTAATTTGATATGGATTTCTAAATGTGTACATGCCAGAAAATCAGTTTTATACCTAAAGGAAAATTGTGGATTTTTTCCAAATGCATTGCCGTTATGTGCACGTGCAAGAAAATCGGTTTTATACCTAAATGTAAAATCTGTAATTTTTCCAAATGCACTGTCGTTTTGGCTTTATGCCAACTTGAGTAAGATGAAGAAGGTTAATTAACTTTAATATGTGAATTTAATAATTTGAAGCAACTTGATATGGATTTCTAAATGTGTACATGCAAGAAATTCGGTTTTATACCTAAATGTAAAATTCTGGAATTTTTCCAAATGCACTGCCGTTTTGGCTTTATGCCAACTTGAGTAAGATGGTGAGGTTTAATTAACTTTAATATGTGAAGCTAATGATTTGAGGCAACTTGATATGGATTTCTGAATATGTACATGCAGGAAAATTGGTTTTATACCTAAATGTAAAATTGTGGAATTTTTTCCAAATGCAATGCCGTTATGGTCTTTATGTCAACTTGAGTAAGATGGTGAGGGTTAATTAACTTTAATATGTTAAGCTAATGATTTGAGGCAACTTTATATGGATTTCTTACTGTGTACATGCAAGCAAATCGGTTTTATACCTAAATGTAAAATTATGGAATTTTTCCAAATCCACTGCCGTTTTGGCTTTATGCCAACTTCTGTAAGATGACGAAGGTTAATTAACTTTAATATGTGAATTTAATAATTTGAAACAACTTGATATGGATTTCTAAATGTGTACACGCAAGAAAGTCGGTTTTATACCTAAATGTAAAATTATGGAATTTTTCCAAATGCACTGCCGTTATGGTCTTATCTCAACCTGAGTAAGATGGTGAGGGTTAATTAACTTTAACATGTTAAGCTAATGATTTGAGGTAACTTGATATGGATTTCTAAATGTGTACATTTTAGAAAATCGGTTTTATACCTAAATGTAAAATTCTGGAATTTTCTAAATGCGCTGCCATTTTCTTTATGCCAATTGTAAGATAAAGAAGATTAATTCACTTTAAAATGTGAAGCTAATGATTTGAAGCAACTTGGTATTAATTTCTAAATGTGTACATGCCAGAAAATTGGTTTTATTCCTAAATGTAAAATTGTGGAATTTTTCCAAATGCACTGCCGTTTTGGCTTTATGCCAACTTCAGTAAGATGAAGAAGATTAATTAACTTTAATATGTGAATTTAATAATTTGAAGCAACTTGATATGGATTTCTAAATGTGTACATGCAAGAAAGTCGGTTTTATACCTAAATGTAAAATTATGGAATTTTTTCCAAATGCACTGCCTTTATGGTCTTATGTCAACTTGAATAAGATGGTGAGGGTTAATTAACTTTAATATGTGAAGCTAATGATTTGAGGTAACTTGATATGGATTTCTAAATGTGCACATGCAAGAAAATCGGTTTTGAACCTAAATGTAAAATATGGAAGTTTTCCAAATGGACTGCCGTTTTTTCTTTATGCCAACTTCAGTAAGATGAAGAAGATTAATTAACTTTAATATGTGCTAATGATTTGAAGCAACTTCATATGGATTTCTAAATGTGTACATGCCAGAAAATCGGTTTTATACCTAAATGTAAAATTGTGTAATTTTTCCAAATGCACCGCCGTTTTGGCTTTATGCCAACTTCTGTAAGATGAAGAAAGTTAGTTAAATTTAATATGTGAATTTATTAATTTGAAGCAACTTGATATGGATTTCTAAATGTGTACATGCAGGAACGTCGGTTTTATAGCTAAATGTAATTGAATTTTTTTAAATGGAAAATCGGTTTTTACCGATATGTATTTAAATGTTTAAATGCAGGAAAATCGGTTTTATACCTAAATGTAAAATTATGGAATTTTTTTCAAATGCACTGCCGTTATGGTCTCATGTCAACTTGAATAAGATGGTAAGGGTTCATTTACTTTAATATGTTAAGCAAATGATATGAGCTAACGTGATATGGATTTCTAAATGTGTAAATGCAAGAAAATCGATTTTATACCTAAATGTAAAATTGTGGATTTTTTCCAAATGCACTGCCGTTATGGTCTCATGTCAACTTGAATAAGATGGTGAGGGTTCATTAACTTTACTATGTGAAGCTAATGATTTGGATTATGGATTTCTAAATGTGTACATGCAAGAAAATCGGTTTTATACCTAAATGTAAAATTCTGGAATTTTCTAAATGCGCTGCCAGTTTCTTTATGCCAACTTCTGTAAGATGAAGAAGGTTAATTAACTTTAATATGTTAAGCTAATGATTTGGGGTAAAATTGTTTCTAAAAGTTACATCAAAAATCGTTTTTTTTTTAAAAAAATTCAAAATTTTTCCCAAAAGCGCTGCCCTTTTCTCTTCCCTTTTAAGATGAAGAATATTAATTCCCTTTTAAAAATTAAAAATAATGTTTTAACAATTAAAAGATTTCAAATTTTTCCAAAATCTTTTTTTAAACAATTTAAAAATTTGGAATTTTTTTAAATATTCGTTTTGGGATGAAAAATTCCTGTAATTAAATGAAATTATAAATTTTAATATGTAATTATTTAATTTGAAAAGATTGGTTTCTAAATTGTAACAAGAAAAATCATTTTTTTAAATTAAAAGTGTAATTTTTCCAAAATGGTTGTGGGAATCAATTTGATAAAATGGTGAGGGGTTTTTAAAATTTTTGTAAAATAATATTTGAGGTAAAAATATATTTTTTAATATTTCAGCAAGAAAATCGGTTTTTTACCCAAATTAAAAATTTTAGAATTTTCCAAATTTGGGCCCTTTTTTTTATTAAAAATTAAGATGAAAATTTTTTAAATTTACTTTAAAATGTAAGCCTGTTTTGAACAACTTAAGGTTTCCAAATGTGAAAAGAAAAACGGTTTTTTGCTAAATGTAAAATTTTGGGGAATTTTTTTAAAACAATCCGTTTGGTTTTTCCAAAATTTTAAATTGGAAAAATTAAAACTTTAAAATTGAAATTTTTTTTTAAAAACAATTTTTTAAAAGTTGTTTGGGAAAATCATTTTTCCTTTTAAAAAATTTTGGGAATTTTTAAATCACCTGGTTTTTGGGGGCACTAACGGAAAATCGATGGTTTTTTAAATATTAAATTAATAATATAAAACAATTTGATATGGATTTTTAAGTAATGCCCCGGGAAAAACGGTTTTTTAACTAAGTTAAAATTTTAATTTTTATAAAAGCACCGTTTTTGCTTTTTTCCCCGTAAAGATGAAAAAAAGTTAATTAAATTTTAATGTGTTAAGCTAAATGATTTGAAAAAACGAAAAGTTTTTAAATTTTTAAACCAAAAAACA